>NC_046981.1:960000-1032500 GCF_009769545.1 Cyclopterus lumpus
TGTACTTCTGGAACACAACAAACACAGAACCATCAGACCGGGACCAGGACCTGCTGCTGGGTGGTCAGAGCTCAGCGACCAATCACAGCGCGAGTAGGCAGTGATGAGACTTAATGTGCAGAAGTCGTCGTGTTTATATATCGATGACGTCATTCTAGTGCCCCTAAAGACTGAAGACCAGAACCCTCAGTGAGTCCCTGAGAGTTTAGAGACAGGGAGTCCTGAGGGTGGAGGTGGGTTTGGGCCTCAGGGTGGAGGGAGTCCTGAGGGTGGAGGTGGGTGTGGGCCTCAGGGTGGAGGGAGTCCTGAGGGTGGAGGTGGGTTTGGGCCTCAGGGTGGAGGGAGTCCTGAGGGTGGAGGTGGGTTTGGGCCTCAGGGTGGAGGGAGTCCTGAGGGTGGAGGTGGGTTTGGGCTTCAGGGTGGAGGGAGTCCTGAGGGTGGAGGTGGGTTTGGGCCTCAGGGTGGAGGGAGTCCTGAGGGTGGAGGTGAGTTTGGGCCTCAGGGTGGAGGGAGTCCTGAGGGTGGAGGTGGGTGTGGGCCTCAGGGTGGAGGAGAGGAATGTGGTTTCCACAGAGCTCCTTCAGCAGCTCTGCTGTCGTTGGGGCTTCGGCTGACCGACCGCAGCTTGTTTTTGTACAACCAGCGAACAGGAAGTGACCACATGTGGACTGAGGAGTGACGTAGAGACCTGTCAATCACCTTGTAGCCCCGCCCTAAAGCATCCCCTGCTTTATGGTCTGTTTGACTCTAAATGACCATAATTTACTAAATGAACATCACGCTGTATTGAAGAAGACTTGAAACTAGAGATTGAGACCAAAAACTAATGTTTACAATGTTTACTGAGGGAATACATCAAGAGAAGTAGAGTCATTTATATAGACTTCTATACAACCAGAGGAGTCGCCCCCTGGTGGTCAGGAGAGAGAATGCAGCTTTAACACATGAAGCATATACTTCTATACAACCAGAGGAGTCGCCCCCTGGTGGTCAGGAGAGAGAATGCAGCTTTCACACATGAAGCATAGACTTCTATACAACCAGAGGAGTCGCCCCCTGGTGGTCAGGAGAGAGAATGCAGCTTTAACACATGAAGCATAGACTTCTATACAACCAGAGGACTCGCCCCCTGGTGGTCAGTAGAGAGAATGCAGCTCTAACACATGAAGCATAGACTTCTATACAACCAGAGGAGTCGCCCCCTGGTGGTCAGGAGAGAGAATGCAGCTTTAACACATGAAGCATAGACTTCTATACAACCAGAGGAGTCGCCCCCTGGTGGTCAGGAGAGAGAATGCAGCTCTAACACATGAAGCATATACTTCTATACAACCAGAGGAGTCGCCCCCTGGTGGTCAGGAGAGAGAATGCAGCTTTAACACATGAAGCATAGACTTCTATACAACCAGAGGAGTCACCCCCTGGTGGTCAGGAGAGAGAATGCAGCTTTAACACATGAAGCATAGACTTCTATACAACCAGAGGAGTCGCCCCCTGGTGGTCAGGAGAGAGAATGCAGCTTTAACACATGAAGCATAGACTTCTATACAACCAGAGGAGTCGCCCCCTGGTGGTCAGTAGAGAGACTGCAGCTTTAACACATGAAGACTTGAAGTACTAGGTTACCTGTTTTCTGAGGTGAATGATGATGTCAGAGGGTCTGGTCAAATTCTCTTTCTGATTGGTCCTCAGGGTAGGAAGTAATCCTGAGAAAGAAGAAACAACATGAACAACAACAACAACAACAACAGGAGATTGTTGTGTCTGTACACGCGTCTCACCGCTGGGACTCCTCCAGGGGTTGGACATCTTCTTGAGTTTGAGAGGAGCTCCTGCAAACTGAGCGTAAGCCTGCGGAGACAAAAACAACATAAACAACAACAACAGCACTCTCTTAAAGCATGTCAGGTAAACGAAGAAAAGTGTCCTAAAATTAAGAAAAAGTACAAAAGTATCAACATACAGTAAAATATAAATACATATATATTATTAAAGCATTAATTACTTTCTAGAACGCATCTACTGACATTATGATGCGTTCAGGCTCATCCCTGGCTATCTGATCCAGGATCAGTTCATATTGAACAAAGTCAACAAACAAGAAGAAATTTGAATTCTAAATAATCTTCCTCTTCCTCCACCTTCCTCTTCCTCCCCCCTCCTCTTCCTCCCCCCTCCTCTGACCTATTGATTTGTTTACGTCAAAGCACCAAAAAAGATTTATGAATGAAAAAAAAAAAATATATATATATATATATATTCAGTAATGGACGCTACATCGGTGCCCCCTGCTGGTCGTTTGAAGCATTACGCTTTTATCCAACGCGAACAGCTACGAGGATGAATTCAGGGCGAAGGGTCTTGCTCAAGGGCACATTGACGAGGACGTGAGCGGGTATCGAACCGCCGATCCTCTGATTGAAAGACGGACCTGCTAAACACTGACCACAGTCGCCCACCGACTACACTCACTGATGAGAAGATGAGGTGAGACATGAAGGAGGACAGCTGTTGTAGTTCATCAGGGATTTAAACATAGACCTCAGTTGTTAAACAGAACTACAAACATGGCCTCCGCCGCTCTGTACCAGCTGGATTTACACAACAGAACTACAAACATGGCCTCCGCCGCTCTGTACCAGCTGGATTTACACAACAGAACTACAAACATGGTCTCCGCCGCTCTGTACCAGCTGGATTTACACAACAGAACTACAAACATGGCCTCCGCCGCTCTGTACCAGCTGGATTTACACAACAGAACTACAAACATGGTCTCCGCCGCTCTGTACCAGCTGGATTTATACAACAGAACTACAAACATGGCCTCCGCCGCTCTGTACCAGCTGGATTTACACAACAGAACTACAAACATGGCCTCCGCCGCTCTGTACCAGCTGGATTTATACAACAGAACTACAAACATGGCTTCCGCCGCTCTGAACCAGCTGGATTTACACAACAGAACTACAAACATGGCCTCCGCCGCTCTGAACCAGCTGGATTTACACAACAGAACTACAAACATGGCCTCCGCCGCTCTGAACCAGCTGGATTTACACAACAGAACTACAAACATGGCCTCCGCCGCTCTGAACCAGCTGGATTTACACAACAGAACTACAAACATGGCCTCCGCCGCTCTGTACCAGCTGGATTTATACAACAGAACTACAAACATGGCCTCCGCCGCTCTGAACCAGCTGGATTTACACAACAGAACTACAAACATGGCCTCCGCCGCTCTGTACCAGCTGGATTTATACATGTACTGAGACCCATTGATCAGTAAGTAATCGATTAATCTGTCACGTGTTCATATCAATCAGGACGTTTTCATTTAAACGTCAGAAATGATTATAGAGAAGAAGAATCAGTGTAATCGATCCAGAGATCAGTGATCAGCTGACTTCATTGATCCGAGAGCACGCTACCGGGGACCGGAACCCGGGTTACCGGGGACCGGAACCCGGGATACCGGGGACCGGAACCCGGGCTACCCGGTGTGACCCGGTTCGGTCCGGTTTGAACGGGACTCACCAGGACCACCAGGCAGTCCGTGCTGACGGACGGGAGACCCCAGTCTCCTTCCCAGCAAAACAACTCGTCGGGCGCCGCCATCTTCAGCCGGAACGTGACCTTTGGCACCGGAAGTACTGCTCCAGACCACCAGAATAAGATACAGAGACGATTTACAAAAGTAAAAGTGTCAGTGAAAAGAATACTCATATAAAAGTATTATTATCTTCATGTTAAAGTATCCGCAGTAAAAGTACACAAGTATTAATATCTTCACATTTAAGTATCAGCAGTAAAAGTACACAAGTATTATTAATATCTTCATGTTAAAGTATCCGCAGTAAAAGTACACAAGTATTAATATCTTCATGTAAAAGTATCAGCAGTAAAAGTACACAAGTATTAATATCTTCACGTTTAAGTATCAGCAGTAAAAGTACACAAGTATTAATATCTTCACGTTTAAGTATCAGCAGTAAAAGTACACAAGTATTATTATCTTCATGTTAAAGTAACCGCAGTAAAAGTACACAAGTATTAATATCTTCACGTTTAAGTATCCGCAGTAAAAGTACACAAGTATTAATATCTTCATGTTAAAGTATCAGCAGTAAAAGTACACAAGTATTAATATTTTCATGTTAAAGTATCAGCAGTAAAAGTACACAAGTATTAATATTTTCATGTTAAAGTATCAGCAGTAAAAGTACACAAGTATTAATATCTTCATGTTAAAGTATCAGCAGTAAAAGTACACAAGTATTAATATCTTAATGTTAAAGTATCAGCAGTAAAAGTACACAAGTATTAATATCTTCATGTTAAAGTATCCGCAGTAAAAGTACACAAGTATTAATATCTTAATGTTAAAGTATCAGCAGTAAAAGTACACAAGTATTAATATCTTCATGTTAAAGTATCCGCAGTAAAAGTACACAAGTATTAATATCTTCATGTTAAAGTATCCGCAGTAAAAGTACACAAGTATTAATATCTTCATGTTAAAGTATCCGCAGTAAAAGTACACAAGTATTAATATCTTCATGTTAAAGTATCCGCAGTAAAAGTACACAAGTATTAATATCTTCATGTTAAAGTATCCGCAGTAAAAGTACACAAGTATTAATATCTTCATGTTAAAGTATCCGCAGTAAAAGTACACAAGTATTAATATCTTCATGTTAAAGTAACCGCAGTAAAATGCAGAAGTCTCACTTCCTGTTTTCCGTCTCCAGCTTCAGAAGTTCGGAGGTTTGGAACAAAAGTGAAAAAAAATATTTAAATATATTTTAACTGATTTAAACTTCTTAAAACTCTAATATTTTCTTTTTGTCGTCTCTGAAATGAAAACAGGAAGTCTCATATATTTTATTTTACATTTTACCAAATTTTTCTTTATTCACATTTAAGACAAAGTACTCACTGGCATGTAATTCAATACATTACAAAATGACAGAGATAATAATAATAATAATAATAATAATAATAATAATAAAAACAATACACATTATAATTAAGTCTTCAGTGACTTTAGTAATACTACTACTACTACTATAATAATAATAATAATAATACATTTATTTATATAGCACCTTTAAAAACAAGGTTTCCAAAGTGCTCTACATAGACGCAAGGTAAAACATAATGTCTACTCCTACTACTAATACAAATACTACTAATAATACACGTTGTGATTAAGTCTTCAGTGACTTTAGTACAAACACAGAAGTAAACAGTGTGAACCAACACAGGAACTAAAGGTGTCAATGGGTGGTATTTATGCTCACTAGCCCCGCCCCCTGCCCCGTTGACACAGGAAGTGAAATAACTCTAAAATGGATTAGAGGAAGTTGAAGCTCCGCTGAATTGCAGAAGTCTCTTTCTCAATGTAAGTCAATGGAGAAGTCTCATTGGGCCTCGTGAGGTCATGTGACCAACCAGGAAGTCTCAGTGATGCTGGAGAACCATCAGTACTCGCCTGAACTATATACGCTTGCAGTATTCACAGAGGTACTAGTACTACTACCAGGAGTATGTGTGTGTGTGTGTAAAAGTAATAATGTGATAATAACATGGTTATAACCGCTATAATGAAAGTAGGGACACAACTCCAGAGCCTGAAGCTGAACCAGTCCTGTGGGCCCGGAGGTCACGTGACCTCAGGCTCGACCAACCACGGAGCTGTAGATGATGGCGTCCTCCTCCATCACCGGTCTATGAACACACAGACAAACAAAGACAGACAGACAGACAGACAAACAAAACAACAAACAAACAAACAGATAAACAGACAAACAAACCAACAAACAAACGGACAAACAGACAAAGAAACCAACAAACAAATACACAGACAAACAAACAAACCAACAAACAGACAAACAAACAAACAGAGAAACAAACAAACAGACAAACCAACAAACAAACAGACAGACAGACAGACAAACAAACAAACCAACAAACCAACAAACAAACGGACAAACAGACGAACAGATAAACAGACAAACAAAGACAGACAGACAAACAAACAAACAGACATCATATTATCAGTATTATCATTACAATGATTATAATGATGGTTATAAAGCGGGTGATAATGGATGGATGGATAATGATAGTTATTATAATTATAACAACAACAACAACAGCACCTGGTCTGGCTCCTGGCTTTGATCTTTATGGGGGCGTAGCTGACGTCGTCCTCGTCTTCCTGTCGCTGAGCTCCTCCATTCTGGACGTGACTGACATGGGTTATTGACATTAGGGCCTGTTCTCCATCTATGGGGAACATCGGGCGCATATTGGGGCTCCTGCTGGACCCCAAAGGTCACCACATAGACTGTTGGGTCACTGTGGGGTCACTGTGGGGTCACTGTGGGGTCGGTGTGGGGTCACTGTGGGGTCACTGTGGGGTCACTGTGGGGTCACTGTGGGGTCGGTGTGGGGTCACTGTGGGGTCACTGTGGGGTCACTGTGGGGTCACTGTGGGGTCACTGTGGGGTCGGTGTGGGGTCACTGTGGGGTCACTGTGGGGTCACTGTGGGGTCACTGTGGGGTCGGTGTGGGGTCACTGTGGGGTCACTGTGGGGTCACTGTGGGGTCACTGTGGGGTCGGTGTGGGGTCACTGTGGGGTCACTGTGGGGTCGGTGTGGGGTCACTGTGGGGTCACTGTGGGGTCACTGTGGGGTCACTGTGGGGTCGGTGTGGGGTCACTGTGGGGTCACTGTGGGGTCACTGTGGGGTCACTGTGGGGTCGGTGTGGGGTCACTGTGGGGTCACTGTGGGGTCACTGTGGGGTCGGTGTGGGGTCACTGTGGGGTCACTGTGGGGTCACTGTGGGGTCACTGTGGGGTCACTGTGGGGTCACTGTGGGGTCACTGTGGGGTCACTGTGGGGTCACTGTGGGGTCACTGTGGGGTCGGTGTGGGGTCACTGTGGGGTCACTGTGGGGTCACTGTGGGGTCACTGTGGGGTCACTGTGGGGTCGGTGTTTAATGGGATCAAACGCTTCATGTTAAAGTATCCGCAGTAAAAGTACACAAGTATTAATATCTTCACGTTAAAGTATCAGCAGTAAAAGTACACAAGTATTATTATCTTCATGCAGAAGTCTCACTTCCTGTTTGGTGCAAATGAGCGAGGACACGTTCATCATTTAATTATTATAATATTATTATTATTATTATTATTATTATGCACCTTTCAAGTCAATTTAAATTTAGATTAGAATTATTATTATTTTTGTTATTATTATTGTTATTCTCATTATTATTATGCCCCCCCCCCCCCCCCCCCCCCCCCTCCCCTACCTGGTCTGGCTCCTGGCTCTGATCCTTTTGGGGGAGGAGCCAATGTCGTCCTGGGTGTCAGAGACAGACAGGAAGATACCTGTGAATATCTTAATAAACAATAACAACATCTGTATTCTGTATTAAGGATTTTATGTCATTATATATGTATATATACATATATATCTATACTGCATATATACATATATATATATATACAGTATAGATATGTGTGTATATATACATATATATACACACATATCTAAATATACATATAATCCTAACCTGGTGTATAAATGTAAACATTGTGAGCATTGAATAGACATTGATGGCTCACCTTTAGCCCCGCCTCCTCTCTCACAGCTGACTGACTCTTATCTGCTGCTCGCTTCCTGTAACTACAACAATATGAAGTCCAGCATGTACATGAGCCTCCAAAGCTGATGCATATAGATATACATATATCTATATGTATCAGTGCATATCTCTGAGATGGTTTTATTATTATGTTGGCATAGAAAAGTCAGAATGAATATGTTTAATTTCATTGAGGAATAACTGCTGCAGTGTTCACATAAAAGCAGTGCAGTAAAAAGTTAAATATTTCCTCTGATGTATTGACGGAGAAGACAAAGAATATATTATAAGAATAAGTAGAAATGTTCAAGTACAGTTCAAAGAACCGCAACAACAACAACAACAACACCACGTGCAGATGTAAATACATCAGGGCTGGTTAAAAGGATGACCTTCTGATGATGCAAAGGACCAGAACCAGAGAGCACAGAGCCAGCAGGACCCCAAACACCACGCCGACTACCAGGGACACCTGACCACCTGCTGGTGTGAGAAGGGAGGTTAGCACTACATCCTTACAGTCACCACTCTGGGAGCATTAAACATCCAGGACTATGTGGGATGGTTCAGGTTCTCTGTTCTCTACCCGTTCAGGTACTCTGTTCTCTACCCGTTCAGGTACTCTGTTCTCTACCCGTTCAGGTACTCTGTTCTCTACCTGTTCAGGTACTCTGTTCTCTACCCGTTCAGGTACTCTGTTCTCTACCTGTTCAGGTTCTCTGTTCTCTACCCGTTCAGGTACTCTGTTCTCTACCCGTTCAGGTACTCTGTTCTCTACCTGTTCAGGTACTCTGTTCTCTACCTGTTCAGGTACTCTGTTCTCTACCCGTTCAGGTACTCTGTTCTCTACCTGTTCAGGTTCTCTGTTCTCTACCCGTTCAGGTACTCTGTTCTCTACCCGTTCAGGTACTCTGTTCTCTACCCGTTCAGGTTCTCTACCCGTTCAGGTTCTCTGTTCTTTACCCGTTCAGGTACTCTGTTCTCTACCTGTTCAGGTTCTCTGTTCTATACCCGTTCAGGTTCTCTGTTCTCTACCCGTTCAGGTACTCTGTTCTCTACCCGTTCAGGTACTCTGTTCTCTACCCGTTCAGGTTCTCTACCCGTTCAGGTTCTCTGTTCTTTACCCGTTCAGGTACTCTGTTCTCTACCCGTTCAGGTTCTCTGTTCTCTACCCGTTCAGGTACTCTGTTCTCTACATGTTCAGGTACTCTGTTCTCTACCTGTTCAGGTACTCTGTTCTCTACCCGTTCAGGTACTCTGTTCTCTACCCGTTCAGGTTCTCTGTTCTTTACCCGTTCAGGTACTCTGTTCTCTACCCGTTCAGGTTCTCTGTTCTCTACCCGTTCAGGTACTCTGTTCTCTACATGTTCAGGTACTCTGTTCTCTACATGTTCAGGTACTCTGTTCTCTACCTGTTCAGGTACTCTGTTCTCTACCCGTTCAGATACTCTGTTCTCTACCCGTTCAGGTTCTCTGTTCTCTACCCGTTCAGATACTCTGTTCTCTACCCGTTCAGATACTCTGTTCTCTACACATTCAGGTTCTCTGTTCTCTACCTGTTCAGGTACTCTGTTCTCTACCCGTTCAGATTCTCTGTTCTCTACCCGTTCAGGTACTCTGTTCTCTACCTGTTCAGGTTCTCTGTTCTCTACCCGTTCAGGTACTCTGTTCTCTACCCGTTCAGGTACTCTGTTCTCTACCTGTTCAGGTTCTCTGTTCTCTACCCGTTCAGGTACTCTGTTCTCTACCCGTTCAGGTACTCTGTTCTTTACCCGTTCAGGTTCTCTGTTCTCTACCTGTTCAGGTACTCTGTTCTCTACCCGTTCAGGTTCTCTACCCGTTCAGGTACTCTGTTCTCTACCTGTTCAGGTTCTCTGTTCTTTACCTGTTCAGGTACTCTGTTCTCTACCTGTTCAGGTTCTCTGTTCTCTACCTGTTCAGGTACTCTGTTCTCTACCTGTTCAGGTACTCTGTTCTCTACCCGTTCAGGTACTCTGTTCTCTACCCGTTCAGGTTCTCTACCCGTTCAGGTTCTCTACCCGTTCAGGTACTCTGTTCTCTACCCGTTCAGGTTCTCTGTTCTTTACCCGTTCAGGTACTCTGTTCTCCATCCGTTCAGGTTCTCTGTTCTCTACCCGTTCAGGTACTCTGTTCTCTATCCGTTCAGGTACTCTGTTCTCTATCCGTTCAGGTTCTCTGTTCTCTACCCGTTCAGGTACTCTGTTTTCTACCCGTTCAGGTACTCTGTTCTTTACCCGTTCAGGTACTCTGTTCTCTACATGTTCAGGTACTCTGTTCTCTACCCGTTCAGGTTCTCTACCAGTTCAGGTACTCTGTTCTCTACCCGTTCAGGTACTCTGTTCTCTACATGTTCAGGTACTCTGTTCTCTACCCGTTCAGGTTCTCTGTTCTCTACCCGTTCAGGTACTCTGTTCTCTACCCGTTCAGGTACTCTGTTCTTTACCCGTTCAGGTACTCTGTTCTCTACCTGTTCAGGTACTCTGTTCTCTACCCGTTCAGGTACTCTGTTCTCTACCCGTTCAGGTACTCTGTTCTCTACCCGTTCAGGTTCTCTACCCGTTCAGGTTCTCTGTTCTCTATCCGTTCAGGTTCTCTGTTCTCTACATGTTCAGGTACTCTGTTCTCTACCCGTTCAGGTACTCTGTTCTCTACCCGTTCAGGTACTCTGTTCTCTACCCGTTCAGGTACTCTGTTCTCTACCTGTTCAGGTTCTCTGTTCTCTACCCGTTCAGGTACTCTGTTCTCTACCCGTTCAGGTACTCTGTTCTCTACCTGTTCAGGTTCTCTGTTCTTTACCTGTTGAGGTACTCTGTTCTCTACCTGTTCAGGTTCTCTGTTCTCTACCTGTTCAGGTACTCTGTTCTCTACCTGTTCAGGTACTCTGTTCTCTACCCGTTCAGGTACTCTGTTCTCTACCCGTTCAGGTTCTCTACCCGTTCAGGTTCTCTACCAGTTCAGGTACTCTGTTCTCTACCCGTTCAGGTACTCTGTTCTCTACATGTTCAGGTACTCTGTTCTCTACCCGTTCAGGTTCTCTGTTCTCTACCCGTTCAGGTACTCTGTTCTCTACCCGTTCAGGTACTCTGTTCTTTACCCGTTCAGGTACTCTGTTCTCTACCTGTTCAGGTACTCTGTTCTCTACCCGTTCAGGTACTCTGTTCTCTACCCGTTCAGGTACTCTGTTCTCTACCCGTTCAGGTACTCTGTTCTCTACCCGTTCAGGTACTCTGTTCTCTACCCGTTCAGGTTCTCTACCCGTTCAGGTTCTCTGTTCTCTATCCGTTCAGGTTCTCTGTTCTCTACATGTTCAGGTTCTCTGTTCTCTACCTGTTCAGGTACTCTGTTCTCTACCTGTTCAGGTACTCTGTTCTCTACCCGTTCAGGTACTCTGTTCTCTACCCGTTCAGGTTCTCTACCCGTTCAGGTTCTCTACCAGTTCAGGTACTCTGTTCTCTACCCGTTCAGGTACTCTGTTCTCTACATGTTCAGGTACTCTGTTCTCTACCCGTTCAGGTTCTCTGTTCTCTACCCGTTCAGGTACTCTGTTCTCTACCCGTTCAGGTACTCTGTTCTTTACCCGTTCAGGTACTCTGTTCTCTACCTGTTCAGGTACTCTGTTCTCTACCCGTTCAGGTACTCTGTTCTCTACCTGTTCAGGTACTCTGTTCTCTACCCGTTCAGGTACTCTGTTCTCTACCCGTTCAGGTACTCTGTTCTCTACCCGTTCAGGTACTCTGTTCTCTACCCGTTCAGGTTCTCTACCCGTTCAGGTTCTCTGTTCTCTATCCGTTCAGGTTCTCTGTTCTCTACATGTTCAGGTACTCTGTTCTCTACCCGTTTAGGTACTCTGTTCTTTACCCATTCAGGTTCTCTGTTCTCTACCCGTTCAGGTACTCTGTTCTCTATCCGTTCAGGTACTCTGTTCTCCATCCGTTCAGGTTCTCTGTTCTCTACCCGTTCAGGTACTCTGTTCTCTATCCGTTCAGGTACTCTGTTCTCCATCCGTTCAGGTTCTCTGTTCTCTACCCGTTCAGGTACTCTGTTCTCTATCCGTTCAGGTACTCTGTTCTCTATCCTTTCAGGTTCTCTGTTCTCTACCCGTTCAGGTTCTCTGTTCTCTACATGTTCAGGTACTCTGTTCTCTACCTGTTCAGGTACTCTGTTCTCTACCTGTTCAGGTTCTCTGTTCTCTACCTGTTCAGGTTCTCTGTTCTCTATCCGTTCAGGTTCTCTGTTCTCTACATGTTCAGGTACTCTGTTCTCTACCCGTTTAGGTACTCTGTTCTTTACCCATTCAGGTTCTCTGTTCTCTACCCGTTCAGGTACTCTGTTCTCTATCCGTTCAGGTACTCTGTTCTCCATCCGTTCAGGTTCTCTGTTCTCTACCCGTTCAGGTTCTCTGTTCTCTATCCGTTCAGGTACTCTGTTCTCTATCCGTTCAGGTTCTCTGTTCTCTACCCGTTCAGGTACTCTGTTTTCTACCCGTTCAGTTACTCTGTTTTCTACCCGTTCAGGTACTCTGTTCTCTACCCGTTCAGGTACTCTGTTCTCTACCCGTTCAGGTACTCTGTTCTCTACATGTTCAGGTACTCTGTTCTCTACCCGTTCAGGTTCTCTACCAGTTCAGGTACTCTGTTCTCTACCCGTTCAGGTACTCTGTTCTCTACATGTTCAGGTACTCTGTTCTCTACCCGTTCAGGTTCTCTACCAGTTCAGGTACTCTGTTCTCTACCCGTTCAGGTACTCTGTTCTCTACATGTTCAGGTACTCTGTTCTCTACCCGTTCAGGTTCTCTGTTCTCTACCCGTTCAGGTACTCTGTTCTCTACCCGTTCAGGTACTCTGTTCTTTACCCGTTCAGGTACTCTGTTCTCTACCTGTTCAGGTACTCTGTTCTCTACCCGTTCAGGTTCTCTACCCGTTCAGGTACTCTGTTCTCTACCCGTTCAGGTACTCTGTTCTCTACCCGTTCAGGTTCTCTGTTCTTTACCCGTTCAGGTACTCTGTTCTCTACCCGTTCAGGTTCTCTGTTCTCTACCCGTTCAGGTACTCTGTTCTCTACCCGTTCAGGTACTCTGTTCTCTACCTGTTCAGGTACTCTGTTCTCTACCCGTTCAGGTTCTCTGTTCTCTACCCGTTCAGGTACTCTGTTTTCTACCCGTTCAGGTACTCTGTTCTTTACCCGTTCAGGTACTCTGTTCTCTACCCGTTCAGGTACTCTGTTCTCTACCCGTTCAGGTACTCTGTTCTCTACCCGTTCAGGTACTCTGTTCTCTACCCGTTCAGGTTCTCTACCAGTTCAGCTACTCTGTTCTCTACCCGTTCAGGTACTCTGTTCTCTACATGTTCAGGTACTCTGTTCTCTACATGTTCAGGTACTCTGTTCTCTACCCGTTCAGGTTCTCTGTTCTCTACCCGTTCAGGTACTCTGTTCTCTACCCGTTCAGGTACTCTGTTCTTTACCCGTTCAGGTACTCTGTTCTCTACCTGTTCAGGTACTCTGTTCTCTACCCGTTCAGGTACTCTGTTCTCTACCCGTTCAGGTACTCTGTTCTCTACCCGTTCAGGTTCTCTACCCGTTCAGGTACTCTGTTCTCTACCCGTTCAGGTTATCTGTTCTCTACCCGTTCAGGTTCTCTGTTCTTTACCCGTTCAGCTTCTCTGTTCTCTACCCGTTCAGGTACTCTTTTCTCTACCCGTTCAGGTACTCTGTTCTTTACCCGTTCAGGTACTCTGTTCTCTACCCGTTCAGGTACTCTGTTCTCTACCCGTTCAGGTACTCTGTTCTCTACCCGTTCAGGTTCTCTACCCGTTCAGGTTCTCTGTTCTCTATCCGTTCAGGTACTCTGTTCTCTATCCTTTCAGGTTCTCTGTTCTCTACCCGTTCAGGTTCTCTGTTCTCTACATGTTCAGGTACTCTGTTCTCTACCTGTTCAGGTACTCTGTTCTCTACCTGTTCAGGTTCTCTGTTCTCTATCCGTTCAGGTTCTCTGTTCTCTACATGTTCAGGTACTCTGTTCTCTACCCGTTTAGGTACTCTGTTCTTTACCCATTCAGGTTCTCTGTTCTCTTCCCGTTCAGGTACTCTGTTCTCTATCCGTTCAGGTACTCTGTTCTCCATCCGTTCAGGTTCTCTGTTCTCTACCCGTTCAGGTTCTCTGTTCTCTATCCGTTCAGGTACTCTGTTCTCTATCCGTTCAGGTTCTCTGTTCTCTACCCGTTCAGGTACTCTGTTTTCTACCCGTTCAGGTACTCTGTTTTCTACCCGTTCAGGTACTCTGTTCTCTACCCGTTCAGGTACTCTGTTCTCTACCCGTTCAGGTACTCTGTTCTCTACATGTTCAGGTACTCTGTTCTCTACCCGTTCAGGTTCTCTACCAGTTCAGGTACTCTGTTCTCTACCCGTTCAGGTACTCTGTTCTCTACATGTTCAGGTACTCTGTTCTCTACCCGTTCAGGTTCTCTGTTCTCTACCCGTTCAGGTACTCTGTTCTCTACCTGTTCAGGTACTCTGTTCTTTACCCGTTCAGGTACTCTGTTCTCTACCTGTTCAGGTACTCTGTTCTCTACCCGTTCAGGTTCTCTACCCGTTCAGGTACTCTGTTCTCTACCCGTTCAGGTTATCTGTTCTCTACCCGTTCAGGTTCTCTGTTCTTTACCCGTTCAGGTACTCTGTTCTCTACCCGTTCAGGTTCTCTGTTCTCTACCCGTTCAGGTACTCTGTTCTCTACCCGTTCAGGTACTCTGTTCTCTACCCGTTCAGGTACTCTGTTCTCTACCCGTTCAGGTTCTCTGTTCTCTACCCGTTCAGGTTCTCTGTTCTTTACCCGTTCAGGTACTCTGTTCTCTACCCGTTCAGGTTCTCTGTTCTCTACCCGTTCAGGTACTCTGTTCTCTACCCGTTCAGGTTCTCTGTTCTCTACCCGTTCAGGTACTCTGTTTTCTACCCGTTCAGGTACTCTGTTCTTTACCCGTTCAGGTTCTCTGTTCTCTACCCGTTCAGGTACTCTGTTCTCTACCCGTTCAGGTACTCTGTTCTCTACCTGTTCAGGTACTCTGTTCTCTACCCGTTCAGGTTCTCTGTTCTCTACCCGTTCAGGTACTCTGTTTTCTACCCGTTCAGGTACTCTGTTCTCTACCCGTTCAGGTACTCTGTTCTTTACCCGTTCAGGTACTCTGTTCTCTACCCGTTCAGGTACTCTGTTCTCTACCCGTTCAGGTACTCTGTTCTCTACCCGTTCAGGTTCTCTACCCGTTCAGGTTCTCTGTTCTCTATCCGTTCAGGTACTCTGTTCTCTATCCTTTCAGGTTCTCTGTTCTCTACCCGTTCAGGTTCTCTGTTCTCTACATGTTCAGGTACTCTGTTCTCTACCTGTTCAGGTACTCTGTTCTCTTCCTGTTCAGGTTCTCTGTTCTCTATCCGTTCAGGTTCTCTGTTCTCTACATGTTCAGGTACTCTGTTCTCTACCCGTTTAGGTACTCTGTTCTTTACCCATTCAGGTTCTCTGTTCTCTTCCCGTTCAGGTACTCTGTTCTCTATCCGTTCAGGTACTCTGTTCTCCATCCGTTCAGGTTCTCTGTTCTCTACCCGTTCAGGTTCTCTGTTCTCTATCCGTTCAGGTACTCTGTTCTCTATCCGTTCAGGTTCTCTGTTCTCTACCCGTTCAGGTACTCTGTTTTCTACCCGTTCAGGTACTCTGTTTTCTACCCGTTCAGGTACTCTGTTCTCTACCCGTTCAGGTACTCTGTTCTCTACCCGTTCAGGTACTCTGTTCTCTACATGTTCAGGTACTCTGTTCTCTACCCGTTCAGGTTCTCTACCAGTTCAGGTACTCTGTTCTCTACCCGTTCAGGTACTCTGTTCTCTACATGTTCAGGTACTCTGTTCTCTACCCGTTCAGGTTCTCTGTTCTCTACCCGTTCAGGTACTCTGTTCTCTACCCGTTCAGGTACTCTGTTCTTTACCCGTTCAGGTACTCTGTTCTCTACCTGTTCAGGTACTCTGTTCTCTACCCGTTCAGGTTCTCTACCCGTTCAGGTACTCTGTTCTCTACCCGTTCAGGTTATCTGTTCTCTACCCCTTCAGGTTCTCTGTTCTTTACCCGTTCAGGTACTCTGTTCTCTACCCGTTCAGGTTCTCTGTTCTCTACCCGTTCAGGTACTCTGTTCTCTACCCGTTCAGGTACTCTGTTCTCTACCTGTTCAGGTACTCTGTTCTCTACCCGTTCAGGTTCTCTGTTCTCTACCCGTTCAGGTTCTCTGTTCTTTACCCGTTCAGGTACTCTGTTCTCTACCCGTTCAGGTTCTCTGTTCTCTACCCGTTCAGGTACTCTGTTCTCTACCCGTTCAGGTTCTCTGTTCTCTACCCGTTCAGGTACTCTGTTTTCTACCCGTTCAGGTACTCTGTTCTTTACCCGTTCAGGTACTCTGTTCTCTACCCGTTCAGGTACTCTGTTCTCTACCCGTTCAGGTACTCTGTTCTCTACCCGTTCAGGTTCTCTACCAGTTCAGCTACTCTGTTCTCTACCCGTTCAGGTACTCTGTTCTCTACATGTTCAGGTACTCTGTTCTCTACATGTTCAGGTACTCTGTTCTCTACCCGTTCAGGTTCTCTACCAGTTCAGGTACTCTGTTCTCTACCCGTTCAGGTACTCTGTTCTCTACATGTTCAGGTACTCTGTTCTCTACCCGTTCAGGTTCTCTGTTCTCTACCCGTTCAGGTACTCTGTTCTTTACCCGTTCAGGTACTCTGTTCTCTACCTGTTCAGGTACTCTGTTCTCTACCCGTTCAGGTACTCTGTTCTCTACCTGTTCAGGTACTCTGTTCTCTACCCGTTCAGGTACTCTGTTCTCTACCCGTTCAGGTACTCTGTTCTCTACCCGTTCAGGTACTCTGTTCTCTACCCGTTCAGCTTCTCTACCCGTTCAGGTACTCTGTTCTCTACCCGTTCAGGTTATCTGTTCTCTACCCGTTCAGGTTCTCTGTTCTTTACCCGTTCAGGTACTCTGTTCTCTACCCGTTTAGGTTCTCTGTTCTCTACCCGTTCAGGTACTCTGTTCTCTACCCGTTCAGGTACTCTGTTCTCTACCTGTTCAGGTACTCTGTTCTCTACCCGTTCAGGTTCTCTGTTCTCTACCCGTTCAGGTACTCTGTTTTCTACCCGTTCAGGTACTCTGTTCTTTACCCGTTCAGGTACTCTGTTCTCTACCCGTTCAGGTACTCTGTTCTCTACCCGTTCAGGTACTCTGTTCTCTACCCGTTCAGGTTCTCTACCAGTTCAGCTACTCTGTTCTCTACCCGTTCAGGTACTCTGTTCTCTACATGTCCAGGTACTCTGTTCTCTACATGTTCAGGTACTCTGTTCTCTACCCGTTTAGGTTCTCTGTTCTCTACCCGTTCAGGTACTCTGTTCTCTAACCGTTCAGGTACTCTGTTCTTTACCCGTTCAGGTACTCTGTTCTCTACCTGTTCAGGTACTCTGTTCTCTACCCGTTCAGGTACTCTGTTCTCTACCCGTTCAGGTACTCTGTTCTCTACCCGTTCAGGTACTCTGTTCTCTACCCGTTCAGGTACTCTGTTCTCTACCCGTTCAGGTTCTCTACCCGTTCAGGTACTCTGTTCTCTACCCGTTCAGGTTATCTGTTCTCTACCCGTTCAGGTTCTCTGTTCTTTACCCGTTCAGGTACTCTGTTCTCTACCCGTTCAGGTACTCTGTTCTCTACCCGTTCAGCTTCTCTGTTCTCTACCCGTTCAGGTACTCTGTTCTCTACATGTTCAGGTACTCTGTTCTCTACCCGTTCAGGTTCTCTACCAGTTCAGGTACTCTGTTCTCTACCCGTTCAGGTACTCTGTTCTCTACATGTTCAGGTACTCTGTTCTCTACCCGTTCAGGTTCTCTGTTCTCTACCCGTTCAGGTACTCTGTTCTCTACCCGTTCAGGTACTCTGTTCTTTACCCGTTCAGGTACTCTGTTCTCTACCTGTTCAGGTACTCTGTTCTCTACCCGTTCAGGTTCTCTACCCGTTCAGGTACTCTGTTCTCTACCCGTTCAGGTTATCTGTTCTCTACCCGTTCAGGTTCTCTGTTCTTTACCCGTTCAGGTACTCTGTTCTCTACCCGTTCAGGTACTCTGTTCTCTACCCGTTCAGCTTCTCTGTTCTCTACCCGTTCAGGTACTCTGTTCTCTACCCGTTCAGGTACTCTTTTCTCTACCCGTTCAGGTACTCTGTTCTTTACCGGTTCAGGTAATCTGTTCTCTACCCGTTCAGGTTCTCTGTTCTTTACCCGTTCAGGTACTCTGTTCTCTACCAGTTCAGGTACTCTGTTCTCTATCCGTTCAGGTACTCTGTTCTCTATCCGTTCAGGTTCTCTGTTCTCTACCCGTTCAGGTACTCTGTTTTCTACCCGTTCAGGTACTCTGTTCTTTACCCGTTCAGGTACTCTGTTCTCTACCTGTTCTCTACCCGTTCAGGTACTCTGTTCTCTACCCGTTCAGGTACTCTGTTCTCTACCTGTTCAGGTTCTCTGTTCTCTACCCGTTCAGGTTCTCTGTTCTCTACATGTTCAGGTTCTCTGTTCTCTACCAGTTCAGGTACTCTGTTCTCTACCAGTTCAGGTACTCTGTTCTCTACCAGTTCAGGTACTCTGTTCTCTACTCTGTTCTCTACCTGTTCAGGTTCTCTGTTCTCTACCCATTCAGGTACTCTGTTCTCTATCCGTTCAGGTACTCTGTTCTCCATCCGTTCAGGTTCTCTGTTCTCTACCCGTTCAGGTACTCTGTTCTCTATCCGTTCAGGTACTCTGTTCTCCATCCGTTCAGGTTCTCTGTTCTCTACCCGTTCAGGTACTCTGTTCTCTATCTGTTCAGGTACTCTGTTCTCTATCCTTTCAGGTTCTCTGTTCTCTACCCGTTCAGGTTCTCTGTTCTCTACATGTTCAGGTACTCTGTTCTCTACATGTTCAGGTACTCTGTTCTCTACCTGTTCAGGTACTCTGTTCTCTACCCGTTCAGGTACTCTGTTCTCTACCCGTTCAGGTACTCTGTTCTCTACCCGTTCAGGTTCTCTACCAGTTCAGGTACTCTGTTCTCTACCCGTTCAGGTACTCTGTTCTCTACATGTTCAGGTACTCTGTTCTCTACCCGTTCAGGTTCTCTGTTCTCTACCCGTTCAGGTACTCTGTTCTCTACCCGTTCAGGTACTCTGTTCTTTACCCGTTCAGGTACTCTGTTCTCTACCTGTTCAGGTACTCTGTTCTCTACCCGTTCAGGTACTCTGTTCTCTACCTGTTCAGGTACTCTGTTCTCTACATGTTCAGGTACTCTGTTTTCTACCCGTTCAGGTACTCTGTTCTTTACCCGTTCAGGTACTCTGTTCTCTACCCGTTCAGGTACTCTGTTCTTTACCCGTTCAGGTACTCTGTTCTCTACCTGTTCAGGTACTCTGTTCTCTACCCGTTCAGGTACTCTGTTCTCTACCTGTTCAGGTACTCTGTTCTCTACCCGTTCAGGTACTCTGTTTTCTACCCGTTCAGGTACTCTGTTCTTTACCCGTTCAGGTACTCTGTTCTCTACCCGTTCAGGTTCTCTACCCGTTCAGGTACTCTGTTCTCTACCCGTTCAGGTTATCTGTTCTCTACCCGTTCAGGTTCTCTGTTCTCTACCTGTTCAGGTTCTCTGTTCTCTATCCGTTCAGGTTCTCTGTTCTCTACATGTTCAGGTACTCTGTTCTCTACCCGTTTAGGTACTCTGTTCTTTACCCATTCAGGTTCTCTGTTCTCTACCCGTTCAGGTACTCTGTTCTCTATCCGTTCAGGTACTCTGTTCTCCATCCGTTCAGGTTCTCTGTTCTCTACCCGTTCAGGTACTCTGTTCTCTATCCGTTCAGGTACTCTGTTCTCTATCCGTTCAGGTTCTCTGTTCTCTACCCGTTCAGGTACTCTGTTTTCTACCCGTTCAGGTACTCTGTTTTCTACCCGTTCAGGTACTCTGTTCTCTACCCGTTTAGGTACTCTGTTCTCTACCCGTTCAGGTACTCTGTTCTCTACATGTTCAGGTACTCTGTTCTCTACCCGTTCAGGTTCTCTACCAG
Organism: Cyclopterus lumpus; assembly: GCF_009769545.1. Taxonomy (NCBI): domain Eukaryota; kingdom Metazoa; phylum Chordata; class Actinopteri; order Perciformes; family Cyclopteridae; genus Cyclopterus; species Cyclopterus lumpus. The sequence goes on from NC_046981.1 coordinate 979,773, forward strand.
TTCAGGTACTCTGTTCTCTACCCGTTCAGGTACTCTGTTCTCTACATGTTCAGGTACTCTGTTCTCTACCCGTTCAGGTTCTCTGTTCTCTACCCGTTCAGGTACTCTGTTCTCTACCCGTTCAGGTACTCTGTTCTTTACCCGTTCAGGTACTCTGTTCTCTACCTGTTCAGGTACTCTGTTCTCTACCCGTTCAGGTTCTCTACCCGTTCAGGTACTCTGTTCTCTACCCGTTCAGGTTATCTGTTCTCTACCCGTTCAGGTTCTCTGTTCTTTACCCGTTCAGGTACTCTGTTCTCTACCCGTTCAGGTTCTCTGTTCTCTACCCGTTCAGGTACTCTGTTCTCTACCCGTTCAGGTACTCTGTTCTCTACCTGTTCAGGTACTCTGTTCTCTACCCGTTCAGGTTCTCTGTTCTCTACCCGTTCAGGTACTCTGTTTTCTACCCGTTCAGGTACTCTGTTCTTTACCCGTTCAGGGACTCTGTTCTCTACCCGTTCAGGTACTCTGTTCTCTACCCGTTCAGGTACTCTGTTCTCTACCCGTTCAGGTACTCTGTTCTCTACCCGTTCAGGTTCTCTACCAGTTCAGCTACTCTGTTCTCTACCCGTTCAGGTACTCTGTTCTCTACATGTTCAGGTACTCTGTTCTCTACATGTTCAGGTACTCTGTTCTCTACCCGTTCAGGTTCTCTGTTCTCTACCCGTTCAGGTACTCTGTTCTCTACCCGTTCAGGTACTCTGTTCTTTACCCGTTCAGGTACTCTGTTCTCTACCTGTTCAGGTACTCTGTTCTCTACCCGTTCAGGTACTCTGTTCTCTACCCGTTCAGGTTATCTGTTCTCTACCCGTTCAGGTTCTCTGTTCTTTACCCGTTCAGGTACTCTGTTCTCTACCCGTTCAGGTACTCTGTTCTCTACCCGTTCAGCTTCTCTGTTCTCTACCCGTTCAGGTACTCTTTTCTCTACCCGTTCAGGTACTCTGTTCTTTACCCGTTCAGGTACTCTGTTCTCTACCCGTTCAGGTTCTCTGTTCTTTACCCGTTCAGGTACTCTGTTCTCTACCAGTTCAGGTACTCTGTTCTCTATCCGTTCAGGTACTCTGTTCTCTATCCGTTCAGGTTCTCTGTTCTCTACCCGTTCAGGTACTCTGTTTTCTACCCGTTCAGGTACTCTGTTCTTTACCCGTTCAGGTACTCTGTTCTCTACCTGTTCTCTACCCGTTCAGGTACTCTGTTCTCTACCTGTTTAGGTTCTCTGTTCTCTACCCGTTCAGGTTCTCTGTTCTCTACATGTTCAGGTTCTCTGTTCTCTACCAGTTCAGGTACTCTGTTCTCTACCAGTTCAGGTACTCTGTTCTCTACCAGTTCAGGTACTCTGTTCTCTACTCTGTTCTCTACCTGTTCAGGTTCTCTGTTCTCTACCCGTTCAGGTACTCTGTTCTCTATCCGTTCAGGTACTCTGTTCTCCATCCGTTCAGGTTCTCTGTTCTCTACCCGTTCAGGTACTCTGTTCTCTATCCGTTCAGGTACTCTGTTCTCCATCCGTTCAGGTTCTCTGTTCTCTACCCGTTCAGGTACTCTGTTCTCTATCCGTTCAGGTACTCTGTTCTCTATCCTTTCAGGTTCTCTGTTCTCTACCCGTTCAGGTTCTCTGTTCTCTACATGTTCAGGTACTCTGTTCTCTACATGTTCAGGTACTCTGTTCTCTACCTGTTCAGGTACTCTGTTCTCTACCCGTTCAGGTACTCTGTTCTCTACCCGTTCAGGTACTCTGTTCCCTACATGTTCAGGTACTCTGTTCTCTACCCGTTCAGGTTCTCTACCAGTTCAGGTACTCTGTTCTCTACCCGTTCAGGTACTCTGTTCTCTACATGTTCAGGTACTCTGTTCTCTACATGTTCAGGTACTCTGTTCTCTACATGTTCAGGTACTCTGTTCTCTACCCGTTCAGGTTCTCTGTTCTCTACCCGTTCAGGTACTCTGTTCTCTACCCGTTCAGGTACTCTGTTCTTTACCCGTTCAGGTACTCTGTTCTCTACCTGTTCAGGTACTCTGTTCTCTACCCGTTCAGGTACTCTGTTCTCTACCTGTTCAGGTACTCTGTTCTCTACCCGTTCAGGTACTCTGTTCTCTACCCGTTCAGGTACTCTGTTCTCTACCCGTTCAGGTACTCTTTTCTCTACCCGTTCAGGTTCTCTACCCGTTCAGGTACTCTGTTCTCTACCCGTTCAGGTTATCTGTTCTCTACCCGTTCAGGTTCTCTGTTCTTTACCCGTTCAGGTACTCTGTTCTCTACCTGTTCAGGTACTCTGTTCTCTACCCGTTCAGGTTCTCTGTTCTCTACCCGTTCAGGTACTCTGTTTTCTACCCGTTCAGGTACTCTGTTCTTTACCCGTTCAGGGACTCTGTTCTCTACCCGTTCAGGTACTCTGTTCTCTACCCGTTCAGGTACTCTGTTCTCTACCCGTTCAGGTACTCTGTTCTCTACCCGTTCAGGTTCTCTACCAGTTCAGCTACTCTGTTCTCTACCCGTTCAGGTACTCTGTTCTCTACCCGTTCAGGTACTCTGTTCTCTACCCGTTCAGGTTCTCTACCAGTTCAGCTACTCTGTTCTCTACCCGTTCAGGTACTCTGTTCTCTACATGTCCAGGTACTCTGTTCTCTACATGTTCAGGTACTCTGTTCTCTACCCGTTCAGGTTCTCTGTTCTCTACCCGTTCAGGTACTCTGTTCTCTACCCGTTCAGGTACTCTGTTCTCTACCCGTTCAGGTACTCTGTTCTCTACCCGTTCAGGTACTCTGTTCTCTACCCGTTCAGGTACTCTGTTCTCTACCCGTTCAGGTTCTCTACCCGTTCAGGTACTCTGTTCTCTACCCGTTCAGGTTATCTGTTCTCTACCCGTTCAGGTTCTCTGTTCTTTACCCGTTCAGGTACTCTGTTCTCTACCCGTTCAGGTACTCAGTTCTCTACCCGTTCAGCTTCTCTGTTCTCTACCCGTTCAGGTACTCTGTTCTCTACCCGTTCAGGTTCTCTGTTCTTTACCCGTTCAGGTACTCTGTTCTCTACCAGTTCAGGTACTCTGTTCTCTATCCGTTCAGGTACTCTGTTCTCTATCCGTTCAGGTTCTCTGTTCTCTACCCGTTCAGGTACTCTGTTTTCTACCCGTTCAGGTACTCTGTTCTTTACCCGTTCAGGTACTCTGTTCTCTACCTGTTCTCTACCCGTTCAGGTACTCTGTTCTCTACCCGTTCAGGTACTCTGTTCTCTACCTGTTCAGGTTCTCTGTTCTCTACCCGTTCAGGTTCTCTGTTCTCTACATGTTCAGGTTCTCTGTTCTCTACCAGTTCAGTTACTCTGTTCTCTACCAGTTCAGGTACTCTGTTCTCTACCAGTTCAGGTACTCTGTTCTCTACTCTGTTCTCTACCTGTTCAGGTTCTCTGTTCTCTACCCGTTCAGGTTCTCTGTTCTCTACATGTTCAGGTTCTCTGTTCTCTATCCGTTCAGGTTCTCTGTTCTCTACATGTTCAGGTACTCTGTTCTCTACCCGTTTAGGTACTCTGTTCTTTACCCATTCAGGTTCTCTGTTCTCTACCCGTTCAGGTACTCTGTTCTCTATCCGTTCAGGTACTCTGTTCTCTATCCGTTCAGGTACTCTGTTCTCTATCCGTTCAGGTACTCTGTTCTCTATCCGTTCAGGTACTCTGTTCTCTATCCGTTCAGGTTCTCTGTTCTCTACCCGTTCAGGTACTCTGTTTTCTACCCGTTCAGGTACTCTGTTTTCTACCCGTTCAGGTTCTCTACCAGTTCAGGTACTCTGTTCTCTACCCGTTCAGGTACTCTGTTCTCTACATGTTCAGGTACTCTGTTCTCTACCCGTTCAGGTTCTCTGTTCTCTACCCGTTCAGGTACTCTGTTCTCTACCCGTTCAGGTACTCTGTTCTTTACCCGTTCAGGTACTCTGTTCTCTACCTGTTCAGGTACTCTGTTCTCTACCCAATCAGGTTCTCTACCCGTTCAGGTACTCTGTTCTCTACCCGTTCAGGTTATCTGTTCTCTACCCGTTCAGGTTCTCTGTTCTTTACCCGTTCAGGTACTCTGTTATCTACCCGTTCAGGTTCTCTGTTCTCTACCCGTTCAGGTACTCTGTTCTCTACCCGTTCAGGTACTCTGTTCTCTACCTGTTCAGGTACTCTGTTCTCTACCCGTTCAGGTTCTCTGTTCTCTACCCGTTCAGGTACTCTGTTTTCTACCCGTTCAGGTACTCTGTTCTCTACCCGTTCAGGTACTCTGTTCTCTACATGTTCAGGTACTCTGTTCTCTACCCGTTCAGGTTCTCTACCAGTTCAGGTACTCTGTTCTCTACCCGTTCAGGTACTCTGTTCTCTACATGTTCAGGTACTCTGTTCTCTACCCGTTCAGGTTCTCTGTTCTCTACCCGTTCAGGTACTCTGTTCTCTACCCGTTCAGGTACTCTGTTCTTTACCCGTTCAGGTACTCTGTTCTCTACCTGTTCAGGTACTCTGTTCTCTACCCGTTCAGGTTCTCTACCCGTTCAGGTACTCTGTTCTCTACCCGTTCAGGTTATCTGTTCTCTACCCGTTCAGGTTCTCTGTTCTTTACCCGTTCAGGTACTCTGTTCTCTACCCGTTCAGGTTCTCTGTTCTCTACCCGTTCAGGTACTCTGTTCTCTACCCGTTCAGGTACTCTGTTCTCTACCTGTTCAGGTACTCTGTTCTCTACCCGTTCAGGTTCTCTGTTCTCTACCCGTTCAGGTACTCTGTTTTCTACCCGTTCAGGTACTCTGTTCTTTACCCGTTCAGGTACTCTGTTCTCTACCCGTTCAGGTACTCTGTTCTCTACCCGTTCAGGTACTCTGTTCTCTACCCGTTCAGGTACTCTGTTCTCTACCCGTTCAGGTTCTCTACCAGTTCAGCTACTCTGTTCTCTACCCGTTCAGGTACTCTGTTCTCTACATGTTCAGGTACTCTGTTCTCTACATGTTCAGGTACTCTGTTCTCTACCCGTTCAGGTTCTCTGTTCTCTACCCGTTCAGGTACTCTGTTCTCTACCCGTTCAGGTACTCTGTTCTTTACCCGTTCAGGTACTCTGTTCTCTACCTGTTCAGGTACTCTGTTCTCTACCCGTTCAGGTACTCTGTTCTCTACCCGTTCAGGTACTCTGTTCTCTACCCGTTCAGGTTCTCTACCCGTTCAGGTACTCTGTTCTCTACCCGTTCAGGTTATCTGTTCTCTACCCGTTCAGGTTCTCTGTTCTTTACCCGTTCAGGTACTCTGTTCTCTACCCGTTCAGGTACTCTGTTCTCTACCCGTTCAGCTTCTCTGTTCTCTACCCGTTCAGGTACTCTGTTCTCTACCCGTTCAGGTACTCTTTTCTCTACCCGTTCAGGTACTCTGTTCTTTACCCGTTCAGGTACTCTGTTCTCTACCCGTTCAGGTTCTCTGTTCTTTACCCGTTCAGGTACTCTGTTCTCTACCAGTTCAGGTACTCTGTTCTCTATCCGTTCAGGTACTCTGTTCTCTATCCGTTCAGGTTCTCTGTTCTCTACCCGTTCAGGTACTCTGTTTTCTACCCGTTCAGGTACTCTGTTCTTTACCCGTTCAGGTACTCTGTTCTCTACCTGTTCTCTACCCGTTCAGGTACTCTGTTCTCTACCCGTTCAGGTACTCTGTTCTCTACCTGTTCAGGTTCTCTGTTCTCTACCCGTTCAGGTTCTCTGTTCTCTACATGTTCAGGTTCTCTGTTCTCTACCAGTTCAGGTACTCTGTTCTCTACCAGTTCAGGTACTCTGTTCTCTACCAGTTCAGGTACTCTGTTCTCTACTCTGTTCTCTACCTGTTCAGGTTCTCTGTTCTCTACCCGTTCAGGTACTCTGTTCTCTATCCGTTCAGGTACTCTGTTCTCTACTCTGTTCTCTACCTGTTCAGGTTCTCTGTTCTCTACCCGTTCAGGTACTCTGTTCTCTATCCGTTCAGGTACTCTGTTCTCCATCCGTTCAGGTTCTCTGTTCTCTACCCGTTCAGGTACTCTGTTCTCTATCCGTTCAGGTACTCTGTTCTCCATCCGTTCAGGTTCTCTGTTCTCTACCCGTTCAGGTACTCTGTTCTCTATCCGTTCAGGTACTCTGTTCTCTATCCTTTCAGGTACTCTGTTCTCTACCCGTTCAGGTACTCTGTTCTCTACATGTTCAGGTACTCTGTTCTCTACCCGTTCAGGTTCTCTGTTCTCTACCCGTTCAGGTACTCTGTTCTCTACCCGTTCAGGTACTCTTTTCTTTACCCGTTCAGGTACTCTGTTCTCTACCTGTTCAGGTACTCTGTTCTCTACCCGTTCAGGTACTCTGTTCTCTACCCGTTCAGGTACTCTGTTCTCTACCCGTTCAGGTACTCTGTTCTCTACCCGTTCAGGTACTCTGTTCTCTACCCGTTCAGGTACTCTGTTCTCTACCCGTTCAGGTTCTCTACCCGTTCAGGTACTCTGTTCTCTACCCGTTCAGGTTATCTGTTCTCTACCCGTTCAGGTTCTCTGTTCTTTACCCGTTCAGGTACTCTGTTCTCTACCCGTTCAGGTTCTCTGTTCTCTACCCGTTCAGGTACTCTGTTCTCTACCCGTTCAGGTACTCTGTTCTCTACCTGTTCAGGTACTCTGTTCTCTACCCGTTCAGGTTCTCTGTTCTCTACCCGTTCAGGTACTCTGTTTTCTACCCGTTCAGGTACTCTGTTCTTTACCCGTTCAGGTACTCTGTTCTCTACCCGTTCAGGTACTCTGTTCTCTACCCGTTCAGGTTCTCTACCAGTTCAGCTACTCTGTTCTCTACCCGTTCAGGTACTCTGTTCTCTACATGTCCAGGTACTCTGTTCTCTACATGTTCAGGTACTCTGTTCTCTACCCGTTCAGGTTCTCTGTTCTCTACCCGTTCAGGTACTCTGTTCTCTACCCGTTCAGCTTCTCTGTTCTCTACCCGTTCAGGTACTCTGTTCTCTACCCGTTCAGGTACTCTTTTCTCTACCCGTTCAGGTACTCTGTTCTTTACCCGTTTAGGTACTCTGTTCTCTACCCGTTCAGGTTCTCTGTTCTTTACCCGTTCAGGTACTCTGTTCTCTACCAGTTCAGGTACTCTGTTCTCTATCCGTTCAGGTACTCTGTTCTCTATCCGTTCAGGTTCTCTGTTCTCTACCCGTTCAGGTACTCTGTTTTCTACCCGTTCAGGTACTCTGTTCTTTACCCGTTCAGGTACTCTGTTCTCTACCTGTTCTCTACCCGTTCAGGTACTCTGTTCTCTACCCGTTCAGGTACTCTGTTCTCTACCTGTTCAGGTTCTCTGTTCTCTACCCGTTCAGGTTCTCTGTTCTCTACATGTTCAGGTTCTCTGTTCTCTACCAGTTCAGGTACTCTGTTCTCTACCAGTTCAGGTACTCTGTTCTCTACCAGTTCAGGTACTCTGTTCTCCATCCGTTCAGGTTCTCTGTTCTCTACCCGTTCAGGTACTCTGTTCTCTATCCGTTCAGGTACTCTGTTCTCCATCCGTTCAGGTTCTCTGTTCTCTACCCGTTCAGGTACTCTGTTCTCTATCCGTTCAGGTACTCTGTTCTCTATCCTTTCAGGTTCTCTGTTCTCTACCCGTTCAGGTTTTCTGTTCTCTACATGTTCAGGTACTCTGTTCTCTACATGTTCAGGTACTCTGTTCTCTACCTGTTCAGGTACTCTGTTCTCTACCCGTTCAGGTACTCTGTTCTCTACCCGTTCAGGTACTCTGTTCTCTACATGTTCAGGTACTCTGTTCTCTACCCGTTCAGGTTCTCTACCAGTTCAGGTACTCTGTTCTCTACCCGTTCAGGTACTCTGTTCTCTACATGTTCAGGTACTCTGTTCTCTACCCGTTCAGGTTCTCTGTTCTCTACCCGTTCAGGTACTCTGTTCTCTACCCGTTCAGGTACTCTGTTCTTTACCCGTTCAGGTACTCTGTTCTCTACCTGTTCAGGTACTCTGTTCTCTACCCGTTCAGGTACTCTGTTCTCTACCTGTTCAGGTACTCTGTTCTCTACCCGTTCAGGTACTCTGTTCTCTACCCGTTCAGGTACTCTGTTCTCTACCCGTTCAGGTACTCTGTTCTCTACCCGTTCAGGTTATCTGTTCTCTACCCGTTCAGGTTCTCTGTTCTTTACCCGTTCAGGTACTCTGTTCTCTACCCGTTCAGGTTCTCTGTTCTCTACCCGTTCAGGTACTCTGTTCTCTACCCGTTCAGGTACTCTGTTCTCTACCCGTTCAGGTACTCTGTTCTCTACCCGTTCAGGTTCTCTGTTCTCTACCCGTTCAGGTACTCTGTTTTCTACCCGTTCAGGTACTCTGTTCTTTACCCGTTCAGGTACTCTGTTCTCTACCCGTTCAGGTACTCTGTTCTCTACCCGTTCAGGTTCTCTACCAGTTCAGCTACTCTGTTCTCTACCCGTTCAGGTACTCTGTTCTCTACATGTCCAGGTACTCTGTTCTCTACATGTTCAGGTACTCTTTTCTCTACCCGTTCAGGTTCTCTGTTCTCTACCCGTTCAGGTACTCTGTTCTCTACCCGTTCAGGTACTCTGTTCTCTACCCGTTCAGGTACTCTGTTCTCTACCCGTTCAGGTACTCTGTTCTCTACCCGTTCAGGTACTCTGTTCTCTACCCGTTCAGGTACTCTGTTCTCTACCCGTTCAGGTACTCTGTTCTCTACCCGTTCAGGTTCTCTACCCGTTCAGGTACTCTGTTCTCTACCCGTTCAGGTTATCTGTTCTCTACCCGTTCAGGTTCTCTGTTCTTTACCCGTTCAGGTACTCTGTTCTCTACCCGTTCAGGTACTCTGTTCTCTACCCGTTCAGCTTCTCTGTTCTCTACCCGTTCAGGTACTCTGTTCTCTACCCGTTCAGGTTCTCTGTTCTTTACCCGTTCAGGTACTCTGTTCTCTACCAGTTCAGGTACTCTGTTCTCTATCCGTTCAGGTACTCTGTTCTCTATCCTTTCAGGTTCTCTGTTCTCTACCCGTTCAGGTACTCTGTTTTCTACCCGTTCAGGTACTCTGTTCTTTACCCGTTCAGGTACTCTGTTCTCTACCTGTTCTCTACCCGTTCAGGTACTCTGTTCTCTACCCGTTCAGGTACTCTGTTCTCTACCTGTTCAGGTTCTCTGTTCTCTACCCGTTCAGGTTCTCTGTTCTCTACATGTTCAGGTTCTCTGTTCTCTACCAGTTCAGGTACTCTGTTCTCTACCAGTTCAGGTACTCTGTTCTCTACCAGTTCAGGTACTCTGTTCTCTACTCTGTTCTCTACCTGTTCAGGTTCTCTGTTCTCTACCCGTTCAGGTTCTCTGTTCTCTACATGTTCAGGTTCTCTGTTCTCTATCCATTCAGGTACTCTGTTCTCTACCCGTTCAGGTTCTCTGTTCTCTACCAGTTCAGGTACTCTGTTCTCTACCAGTTCAGGTACTCTGTTCTCTACCCGTTCAGGTTCTCTGTTCTCTATCCGTTCAGGTTCTCTGTTCTCTACATGTTCAGGTACTCTGTTCTCTATCCGTTCAGGTTCTCTGTTCTCTACCCGTTCAGGTTCTCTGTTCTCTACCTGTTCAGGTACTCTGTTCTCTACATGGTCAGGTACTCTGTTCTCTGTTCTCTACCCGTTCAGGTTCTCTGTTCTCTACCCGTTCAGGTACTCTGTTCTCTACCAGTTCAGGTACTCTGTTCTCTACCAGTTCAGGTACTCTGTTCTCTACCCGTTCAGGTTCTCTGTTCTCTATCCGTTCAGGTTCTCTGTTCTCTACATGTTCAGGTACTCTGTTCTCTATCCATTCAGGTACTCTGTTCTCTATCCGTTCAGGTTCTCTGTTCTCTACCCGTTCAGGTTCTCTGTTCTCTACCTGTTCAGGTACTCTGTTCTCTACATGGTCAGGTACTCTGTTCTCTGTTCTCTACCCGTTCAGGTTCTCTGTTCTCTACCCGTTCAGGTTCTCTGTTCTCTACCTGTTCAGGTACTCTGTTCCCTACCCGTTCAGGTACTCTGTTCTCTACCAGTTCAGGTACTCTGTTCTCTACCAGTTCAGGTACTCTGTTCTCTACCAGTTCAGGTACTCTGTTCTCTACCCGTTCAGGTTCTCTGTTCTCTACCTGTTCAGGTTCTCTGTAGACCTCTTCCCTGTGGATCTGGTCTCAGTGGGTGTCTGATAGAGAAACAAACCTTGCTGTTCTTCCCCTTCTTCCTGTTCCTCCTCCACAAACAGAACATGAGGTGAGGAGAGAGTGCGGTCGTTGTTCTTCAATCCACAGGTGTAGTTCCCAGAATCCTTTGCAGTCAGAGTGCCGAGGTGGAGGGCGGGGCCAGTGAAGTGGAGGGCGTGGCCATCTCTGTACCAGGTGACCTCCAGGTGGTGGAAGGTGCACGTTGTGGTGCAGTTCAGGGTGACTGCTCCACCTCTTTTAAACGCTCCGTCACTGGAGCTTCGGATCTTCATCTGAGTTCCCTCTAAAGGTTTGAAATCAGATTTCTTAATCAATTGTCTTTTTTCCTCCCAATATAATTTAAAAAAAATGATTGAGCATTGATCAGCAGAATGAATAAGAGTACTCGTATGAATACAGTCGTTATAGTAGGTCCTGTGGTTATGTTATTGCCTTTATTATTCTTGATCACGTGATGATCTTACCAACGACGGTGACTCTCACTCCTGGTGGGCCAGTAAAACTCGCTCCTTGTTCATCAGCTTCCATTCTGAAGCGAAGAGTTGCGAAGTCTTCCATTCGTACATCTGTGATCTGTAGACTACAGTTTCCCTTCTTGTCTCCCAGGTATCTGTAACGAGGGTTGTTGTTGTTGTTGTTTTCTTCACTGTCGTACACAGACGGAGTCGTGCCATGACAGATCTCATGGTTCTGGCACCAAAGGACTCTGGTGATCTCCACTAAAACATCTCCATCCTGCAGGAAGGACTTCTGTGGTGTGAAGGTGCAGAGGAGGCTGACAGAAGATCCTCTGACTGCACAGACTGGAGCTGGATAGTTCACATGTTGACTGACAGCAGCTGGAAGAGATGAGAGGAGAGGAGACGAGAGGAGATATATATATATATATATATATATATATATAGTTATATATATATATAGTTATATATACGGCATGTGTATAACAATATGAATATATATAAATACATGTTTGTATGTTTTTAACCACACGTTACTTTTTAACTGCAATGATTATACCTGTGTCCTCATATTGTATTTTATATCCTGTTGTTGTATTTGTTGCTATATGGACTCATTTGTCCGAAATAAAAGAAATATATATGATATGAATACATAGAACTATATCTGAATATATGATATGAATACTGTGGCATCACAAGGGGACAGGTAGTGGAGGGGCGATACAAAATGGTCGCCAGTGCAAGAACTACATCTCCCAGCCTGCCTCACCGCTCACCCAGCTGCAGCTGCTTAAGGCACCTGATTGAGGCAGGGCTGGGAGACTTAAGGGAGAGCACCTGGGAAGGAGAAGGGAGAGCGGAAGGTGAACCCACGAGCACCTGGAAGAGGACGACAAGGAAGAGGACCTCGTAGCTTGGAGTCACCAGGATTGAGTTTTGTTTGGTTAATTACCCGCATTCTCCACCACCTGTAGTGTCACGGGCTGTCGCTAGGACAGGCTAGCCTGGGGCGGTGCAAAAAGAGAGCTGGACACAGGCACGTCCGAGGGTATTTAACAAAAAGTAAGGTTTATTTCCCATCCCACCAGCAAGGTAACGTCCAAAAACAACAAAGTATCAAAAAAGGTCCAGTTAGCCAACACAAAACATCCCGGAGGAGAAAGTGGTTAATTAACCAAAAACAACTCAATCCTGGTGAATCCAGACTACGAGGTCCTCTTCCTTGTCGTCCTCTTCCAGGTGCTCGTGGGTTCACCTTCCGCTCTCCCTTCTCCTTCCCAGGTGCTCTCTCTTAAGTCTTCCAGCCCTGCCTCAATCAGGTGCCTTAAGCAGCTGCAGCTGGGTGAGCGTGGGGGAAGGTTGGGAGATGTAGTTCTTGCACTGGTGGCCATTTTGTAGCGCCCCTCCACTACCTGTCCCCTTGTGATGCCACAATACATATAACTATATCTGAATATATGATATGAATACATAGAACTATGAATACATAGAACTATATCTGAATATATGATATGAATACATAGAACTATGAATACATAGAACTATATCTGAATATATCTGAATATATGAAATGAATACATAGAACTATATCTGAATATATCTGAATATATGATATGAATACATAGAACTATGAATACATAGAACTATATCTGAATATATCTGAATATATGAAATGAATACATAGAACTATATCTGAATATATCTGAATATATGATATGAATACATAGAACTATGAATACATAGAACTATATCTGAATATATCTGAATATATGATATGAATACATAGAACTATGAATACATAGAACTATATCTGAATATATCTGAATATATGAAATGAATACATAGAACTATATCTGAATATATCTGAATATATGAAATGAATACATAGAACTATATCTGAATATATCTGAATATATGAAATGAATACATAGAACTATATCTGAACATATCTGAATATATGATATGAATACATAGAACTATGAATACATAGAACTATATCTGAATATATCTGAATATATGATATGAATACATAGAACTATATCTGAATATATGATATGAATACATAGAATTATGAATACATAGAACTATATCTGAATATATGATATGAATATACAGTATATAACTCTATACTGTCTGTCGGGGTTATACATTAATTAATATGACTAGAACATCGTCACACAGCATCAGAATACATCTTCATGTAATTATTGTCAGATATATTGTTTCCATATGTGATTTTATAAATCTGGTTATTTAAACAGTGATTTATTATCAGCTGCTCTTCCTTAATGTGTTTTAACTGTTACTTATAGTCTGAATTATGACTTTAACATGTGTATTATTATGATTTAGTTTGATGTTCTTTAGACACAACACAGTTGATCCAAAGTGATTGACAGCTCACAAAGAGAACATCAAATAAAATAGAGAAATAATGTCACTTAAATACCTCAGACCTGTAACTGAGACTAGTACATTAATACATGAATCATAGTGCGTGTGATCCTCAGGACAGAGGTTTGTTGTTGTTTACATGGAGAAGGAGAGAGAAATGAAAATAGGACAAAGGAGAGAACCGAACCTGCCAGAAGGAACACGAAGCCACACAGAACCATCCTTAGTTTCCTCTGAAGGGTCTCTGTTGTTCTACCCGACGGAGCTGAGTGTGGAACTACCGACCACTTGGCTCACTTCTCACTTCCTCCTATCTCTCTTCTTTCCGAGAACTCTTCTTTCACCACCGTCTCTGAACCACAAGGTTGTTTTACGACTTCCCCAAGAACACCGGTTTCCCTCGACCTCCTCCTTGTTTATTCCTTCTTCTTTTTACACATTTATACAGAAACCTAATGGACTTTGTATTCTTATTTATTCTTTGTGTGTTTATCCTGGAACAGAGAATAAGCTTTGTTGTGACTCTTCAGCACCTGAACGTCCCCATCAAACACACAACCCACGACCTTCGACCTTCTATCCTCGACCCACGACCTCATGGAGCTCTAGCACAAGTTCAGACAGAAAGACCGGACCCCTCGGCCCGCATCTATTCCTCACATGTCTGCCAATCATTCCTCACGCATGTGTAACCTCTATGAGAACCATAAGGTCATCCAGGTAGCATACCAGGCTTGTGAAGTTCTTATCGCCAAAGATGGACATCATCATTCGCATGAAGGTGGCAGGACTGTTCGTCAGGCCCTGGGGCCTCCTGTTATACTCATGGAGACCGAACGGGGAGGAAACGCTGTGTATTTCTTGTCGTCCTCGTGCATTCTGACATTGTAGAACCCTGATGTGAGGTCCATTGTGGAGAAGAACACATTGCCACCAAGTGCAGCCAGGGCGTCTGTCTGATGAGGCAACGGATGAGCGTCTTTCACTGTTCTTGCGTTCAACAACCTGAAGTCATTGCAGATGCGAAGATCACCAGTCAGCTTGACAACCAGGACGAGGGGAGATGAATACTCGTCTGAGATTTACGAATTATTCCTAATTCCTCCATCTCATTCAGGGCTGTACGGTGGGACCCGTCGGTATGGAGATCTGAAGGGCTTGTCATCCACTAAGCGGATTCTGTGGACAAAATCTGCCGCCTCACCACAGTCCATTTCATGTCTAGAAAATGTCGACTCATACTGCTCAATGAGCCGCAGCAGCTTATCCTTCCACTCAAGAGAAACTTCACAAGATGAGAGGTCCACATCCTGCAGGCCCATGTCACTAAGGCTCACCTTGGTACCGGTGGTGAGCTCTGTGTGTATTGCACACTGGATTGGATGCGATCTGGTTCTTGTAAGTCCTGCACAGAACGACAGGGGGAAACATCTGCAACCTTTGCATTCCTTTTAATGGTGAGGGGCTTCTCAGTAGGATTGACTATTTTAACTGGAACCCAGTTAATAAGGAAGTAACAACTCTCCCCACCAAAATGTGTGCAGGCCTTGGACTGAGTGGGTTCGATGAGGACCGTATCCCCACTGCAGGATGTCTAGCCCACACTAAATGTCCAGACATCGGCTGTGATGCATCTTTTGAGTCTAGCCGTGCCGATTCTGCTTGGCATCGCACCGCCTTCCCATCCATCCGAGTAGGACAGCAGGGATGCTAAATGGGGCAACTCATCATTTGAAGCACTGTTCGTTGGAGGCATGATGTTTTGGCCACTAACAGTCTCTTTTATCTGTGGTATGAGCCACTTGATGGCACAACTAGAACAGGAATGATCACCCTATAGCCATAAACTGATGCAGTGAGGTCATACATGGCGGAAGGTGTGACAAGGTGACCCCCACAGCCAACAATGACAAAAACTCAGCTGATTTCTTTTCGACGTTAGGGATGCACTGTGAACGTTTTGTGGCAGATGTCTCACTTATAGTGCATGCCATAGATCCACAGTCTACTAATGCTCTGAGGACACGCCCACCATCAGTAGTCATCTGTGTAGAATAGGCTGTCAGTCTTTGAGAGTCTGTGTTTGACAATCAATGTTTTTTGTGGCTGTGCTGCTGTAGGTGTGACACATTGGTTCCTGATCCCGTCTTTCAGGATATCGGTCTGCTGTTCTGCAAGGCTCAACCTTAGAAAACTCTCAGATGATCAGGACCGTCCTTTTCCTCTCAGCTGTTTATGAACCAGGCCCCAACTTCACTGATCTCACTGCTCCTCTACCTGGACTCATTCACAGGTTAGAACAAGATGTTCTACTACTATACTATTACTACTATAACTACTATACTACTACTACTATAACTACTATAACTACTACTACTATAACTACTATACTACTACTACTATAACTACTATAACTATTACTACTATAACTACTATACTACTACTACTATAACTACTATAACTACTACTACTATAACTACTATACTACTACTACTATAACTACTATACTACTACTACTATAACTACTATAACTACTACTACTATAACTACTATACTACTACTACTATAACTACTATACTACTACTACTATAACTACTATACTACTACTACTATAACTACTACTACTATAACTACTATACTACTACTACTATAACTACTATACTACTACTACTATAACTACTATACTACTACTACTATAACTACTACTACTATAACTACTATACTACTACTACTATAACTACTATACTACTACTACTATAACTACTACTACTATAACTACTATACTACTACTACTATAACTACTATACTACTACTACTATAACTACTATACTACTATAACTACTATACTACTACTACTATAACTACTATACTATAACTACTATACAACTACTACTATAACTACTATACTACTACTACTATAACTACTATACTACTACTACTATAACTACTATACTACTACTACTACCACTACTACTACTATAACTACTATACTACTACTACTATAACTACTATACTACTACTACTATAACTACTATACTACTACTACTACCACTACTACTACTATAACTACTATACTACTACTACTACCACTACTACTACTACTACTGCTACTACTACTACTATAACTACTATACTACTACTGCTACTACTACTACTACTACCACTACTACTACTATAACTACTATACTACTACTACTACCACTACTACTACTATAACTACTATACTACTACTACTATAACTACTATACTACTACTACTACTACTACTACTATACTACCACTACTACTACTATAACTACTATACTACCTCAAGGTTCTAACGTCTCTAAAGACCTATTGCAGATCTATTTTCAGAGGATCCACCGATCAAGGTCTCTAAAGACAAGTCTCGTCATGTCCGGCGGCAGCAGAACTGTGGACGATGTGAAGAGCTTCCTCAAGTCCTGCCAAGGAGCCAATTCACAGGAATGGATGAAGTTCTACGACGGCTGGGCAGAGAGCTACGAACAGGTTAGTGGAGAAGCTCCTGTTTCAGGTCTGATGGAGCCTTCAGGGAAACGACTACAAATCAGTCAAACTCACATTCCCTGACAGCTTTAGAAACATGTCTGACCACGTCCAGCAACTTTGGTTAGTTTGGATTCACAGAAATGTGGGAAAACAAACTGTTTGTCAGCTATACATGTAAATCATCTGCATATAATAACACTATTTCATGCATAAATACCCGGGTACAGCACCAAGTGGCCACTGATTAGATAGAGAAGAAACAAAATGGAGGCGAGGCAACGGCCACAACTGTTTCACAGAGAACATTCAGTTGAACTCACATCAGATGCTCACATTGGAGAATCTGCAACCAAATGTTTGGTGCTTTCGCTTAAAACATGAAAAAGTATCAACTATTCGATTATGGTTGCAGATCGATTTTCAGAGGGTTAGGGTTAGGGTTACCTCCTATGGGTCCTCAGACAATCCAGCCTTATGTGTGTCAGGGAGAGATACTCGTGTCATCCAGGATACACTGGAGCTGGACTTGTTGACAATAAATGATCTTTACATCTGGAAAGAATCGTCCATATTATTCGGTTCCAAGTGCAGATTGCAACAAAAAAACATGTTCATGGTCAAATATTTAGGGAACAGCATTGAATGAAGACTAATGTCGTCTTTCATGAGGTGACGACCTGCACAACCAGAACTAATACTGGACATGCATCTCTACATCGATATAAACCATTAACCTGTATATTTATGATCCATATTACACTTTGTAGTGAAACTACTTAACAGCAATTCATCTTATTCTTGTTCTTCTGCTTCTTCTACCTCTTCTTCTTTTTCTTCTTCTGCTTCTTCTTCTTCTTTTTCTTCTTCTGCTTCTTCTTCTTCTTCTTCTTCCTCTTCTTCTTCTTCCTCTTCTTCTACTTCCTCTTCCTGTTCGTCTCCTTCTTCCTCCTCCTCTTCCTCATCTTCCTCTTCCTCCTTTTCCTCTTCCTCTTCTTCTTCTTCTTGTTCTTGTTCTTCTTCTTCTTGTGTTTATAGATGGTTGAACTGGGCTTCAAGCACTTTGTGGGCGTGGACGGCAGTCAAGGCATGTTGGATCAAGCCGCTAAGACCGGCCTCTATAAAGAGCTCAAACTGGCCTTACTGGGAACAGAGCCACTTCCTGCACAGACTGGTATGCTACGCTAACGCTACACGCACACTCAGCGCTAAGCTAGCCAGCCAACGTTAGCTTTGTGCGTTGGAGGAAGTGATGCTGCCTTCAGGTGGAACCCGGAACGGCGATGTTATCGTTAGCATCGAGGGGCTACCTAGGCTAACAACTTAGCAAGTAAGGAAATACATCAATACAAAAGCATGATTAAAGAGAAAGAGATGAACATTTACCTCGGACATCAGATCAGAAAGAGAAACTTTACACAACTCCAATTACAATATAATAATGAATCAACGGTTTTAATTTCCTGAAGTCAGAATGAGGCTCAGCTGGGGGAACCCGCTCATCTGGAGCTTCACGGTCTGCTTCTCTTCAGAACCACCATGTTTGTAGTCTTTCCTGGACACTGAACACGGCTCCTCTTCTTCTCTGGTTTCAGGTGCGTTTGATGTGGTGATCATCGTGGGCGCTCTGGATCCTGGTTTTGCACCAGTCAGCGTTGTCAGGGAGCTCTGCCACGCTGCCAAACCAGGTCACCGACTCGCACATCCAGCAGCTCTGGGATTGCGTTAGTGAAACTGTAGTCAACACCAGCGCCACCTTGGGGTCCTGAGTGGTTTCACACCTGGGGGACCTGGAGGCTATTGTATGAAGCCTGAGAGGAAGACCTGAAGAC
Source organism: Cyclopterus lumpus (assembly GCF_009769545.1). NCBI lineage: Eukaryota > Metazoa > Chordata > Actinopteri > Perciformes > Cyclopteridae > Cyclopterus > Cyclopterus lumpus. The sequence goes on from NC_046981.1 coordinate 998,190, forward strand.
CAAAGCTGGGTCCTTCCTCAAGTCTTACTGGGGCCCTTTCCAATATCAAGCCAAGACCACTAATCCTTCAGGGGCGGGTTTAGGACCGTTTAATGGGGGCCAGACAGGCATGTTCGAGGACCCCCCCACAGGAGCCAGACCCCCGTCGGTTTGGGGGTTTTGAGTCTTTTTTGTAATGAAACCAATAGCATACGTTCCAATATTTAGCAAAAACATTCAGTATTTACATTTGATGAGTTTGCTGATTAAAAAACACGTTCTCATTATGTTGAACAAGAAACTAAGAGGTGAGCATTATTAGCTGTTCAAATATAAATATGATATAATACACACAAAGCACTGATTTGACTAGATATTACGGGTAGGACTCTTAAGAGCCCGTTAGTATTTAGAAGCTGGGCTCATATAATATATAATATATATATATATATATATATATATATATATATATTTCTGCAGGTGGGTTGGTCTGCATGTCGAGAGGCGACCACCGAGGAGCAGCAGGACTGGACTACAAGAAGGATCTGGAGCGAGAGCTGCAGCTGATGCAGGAGGAGGGCCTGTGGAGTCCAGTAGGACTCAAACACACGGACCGATACATGGAGGACCCACATCTGAACACCCAGAGAGTCCAGGAGCTGCAGCAGGACCAGCGATTCATCAGTGGGACGGCGTATCTGTACAAGAAAGCACTCATTAAAATCTGATATTAATAAACAGAAAGTTTAAGGAAACATACATGATGCAATGTAACGTATGTCAATAAAACATATTTCACCACAAATATCATCTTTGTATCATTTTTAACTTTCAATAATCTGAAAACTCAGCATCTAAAGTAGCTTTGGCTAATATTAGCGTTAGCTTACATCTGCCGACTTCCAGCAGACACTAAATTAAATATTTATTAATATAAAGTTTATTAACACTAAGTACTATTTTTGGGGGGAAATAACGACTCCGTTAGACTTTTAAACTGCAACTTTATCTGTTTGAAATATACATTTTTGCAATTTTTTTGTTTGTGTAAAATTATATTTAGTGGTTAATAACAAAAGATTGAAATGATTATATAACATTGAGTTGTGTATTTACAGAGCAGCATCGGTGCGTGCCATCGACTGAGCATCACAATAATGATAGTGAAGTGATTTTAATTTAAGAGGAATTATTGAATATTGTAATTGAGTAATGGAGGTCATGTGATCCGGTCAGAGCTGACGTAGGCGGCAGGAGGGAAGGAGACTCGGGATGGCCAGTACCAACCCCCAGGTAGAGGGAATGGGTGAAGGGGGTTAGGAAGGAGGAGGAATGGAGGAGGCATAAGAGGAGAAGTGACCTGAGGAGACAAGTGAACCTCATGTTGGTGACAAGGAGCCTCAACCTGGTCAAGCTACCGATGACCAGCAGACTTCACATCTGCTTCTTTCCTCAGGCTCCTCCCTTAATAATACATTTGTTTTATAAGGCGCCTTTCAAGGCACTCAAGGTCGCCGTACAACATATTTAAAAATGGGACACAATTTAAAAAGCAGCGCAGTTAAAAGCAGAACAGTCTGCAGCAGAGCAACCCAGAGGGAACACGTCAGGCATAGGCCTGCCTGAAAAGGTGGGTTTTGAATAAAATGATAGAGTCAATGTTTCTGATGTCAGGGGGGAGGGAGTTCCAGAGGGCTGAAGGCTCTTGACCCCATGGTGGACAGACGAGCTGGGGGGACAGTCAGGTTGATGGAGGAGGCAGACCTGAGAGACCGGGTGGGGATGTTGATTTGGAGGAGGTGAGACAGATATGGAGGGGCGAGGTTGTGGATGGCCTTGAATGCATGGAGGAGGATCTTAAAGTCAATGCCGTGTTTGATGGGGAGCCAGTGGAGTCGTCGTAGAACAGGGGTGATGTGAGAGATGGAAGGGGTCTTGGTGATGATGCGGGCAGCAGCGTTCTGGACCAGTTGGAGTTTATGGAGGAGTTTGTGGGGGAGACCAAAGAGGAGGGAATTACAATAATCCTCTTCCTCCTCCTCCTCCTCCTCCTCTTCCTCCTCCTCCTCCCTTCCTCCTCCTCCCTTCCTCCTCCTCCCTTCCTCCTCTTCCTCCTCCCTTCCTCCCTTCCTCCTCTTCCTCCTCCTCCTCTTCCTCCTCCTCTTCCTCCTCCTCCTCCTCCTCCCTTCCTCCTCCCTTCCTCCTCCTCCTCTTCCTCCTCCTCCTCCCTTCCTCCTCTTCCTCCTCCTCCTCCTCCTCCTCCTCCTCCTCCTCCTCCTCCTCCCTTCCTCTTCCTCCTCCTCCCCCTCCTCGGAGAATGGAGGTTTGTTGTTTTTGTGTGGCGTCAAAGGGACTAGAGGTCAAAGGTCTTGATGCAACATGGTGTCGTGAACTTCTTGTGTGTTTCAGGTCTCATGAAGGTGTCGTACCTTCACACACAGGTGAGTACCGACCTCCATCAGTCGCACTGTGTGCTAATAATGCTTTTAATAAGTGATGTCAACATTAGGGCTATTCTTCATCTTCAAATGTCTTATTTTGCTCCATCATGTGGAACCAAAAGGTTTCAGACATTGTTATTGTTAGCTGTTTGTGAAATGATGAATCAGCAACTATCACGATCCTGAGGAGTTCAGTCCCGGTGGATTTGGGGACTTCTTTCATTCCTGACATTTCAAACCAAACTGAAAACTATGGTGTACAAATGGTGAAAAAATGTACAAAATTAAAATGAAAAAAAGACAAATCATTTAAATGTGTTCGTGAAACCACAGTTTGTGTCTCTTGTGTTAAACATCTGCTCAATAAAAACCTGGTGCAGTCGCACAGCGAGGTATAGAACCAAACAGATGGACAAAGAGATATAGAACCAAACAGATGGACAAAGAGGTATAGAACCAAACAGATGGACAAAGAGGTATAGAACCAAACAGATGGACAAAGAGGTATAGAACCAAACAGATGGACAAAGAGGTATAGAACCAAACAGATGGACAAAGAGGTGTAGAACCAAACAGATGGACAAAGAGGTATAGAACCAAACAGATGGACAAAGAGGTATAGAACCAAACAGATGGACAAAGAGGTATAGAACCAAGCAGATGGACAAAGAGGTATAGAACCAAACAGATGGACAGTGAGGTATAGAACCAAACATATGAACAAAGAGGTATATAACTAAACAGTCAGACAACAAGGTATAGAACATACAGTCGCTCAAGGTATAGAACAAAACAGATTCACAACAAAGTATAGAACCAAACATTTGCTCAAGGTATAGAACCAAACAGTCGCACACAAGATGGTTTTGTGCCGGTCTGCGTCATCATGTGTTTTCATGGAGCACGAGGTGAGAGAGCCACTGGTGGTTGAAGCTAAAGGTCATAATATGTGTTTGAGAAAGAGGAAGCTCAAAGTCTTATTAAACGCTGATGACTTACCACTATTTATTGGTAACTTCACAGATTCAGTCACAAACATTGTCTGTTTTTTTCGCGACAGTGACGTTTACATCAAGTTGTGTACTAATTGATTGTTGTGTTACTTCATGGCTCACTTTTATGTATTTATTACTCTTGGCTTTTGTCCAAATTCTCCTTCAGAGAAAGTTGAAAAAGCTCTAAAGCTCTCTTCTACTCGTTCCTCTAACTATGTGTTCTCACCAAACGCAAAGCCAATTCTCGCCTGTGACTTGCACCTGATTAACCGTGACATCATCTGGTGTCCACCAGAGGGGGTTTACCTCCACGTAAAAACCAGCAACCTTTCATTGACCGCGGCCAAGACTACCACGACTGCTGTTTTGTTCCTGTTGTGGAAACGTCCACTCAAAAGCCAGCTCGGTTGTGTCTGTTCATGACATCATCTGATGGCACGCTGTGAGCTTCACCAGAATGACCGCCACTCAAAAGAAACAGACGTTGCTATGATTCTTTTTTGTCACGACTGTTGTAGCCAGAGAGAGAGAGGACCCAAATGCTGTAGAGGACCATGTACCTCTACAGGAAGTAGAGGTACAGGTCGGTCCTGATTGGCTGGCTCAACCTGCGGTTCAGCCAGCAAATCAGGACCGACCTGCTCACCTCTGTGAACATTATGAACTTACCTGTTTCCACAGATTCTCAGTTCAGCGTTACATCCCCCTCCCTCTGGAGACCACCACCCCCTCTGGACACCACCACCCCCTCTGGACACCACCACTCCCTCTGGAGACCACCACCCCCTCTGGACACCACCACTCCCTCTGGAGACCACCACCCCCTCTGGACACCACCACTCCCTCTGGAGACCACCACCCCCTCTGGACACCAACACTCCCTCTGGACACCACCACCCCCTCTGGACACCACCACTCCCTCTGGAGACCACCACCCCCTCTGGACACCACCACTCCCTCTGGACACCACCACCCCCTCTGGACACCACCACTCCCTCTGGAGACCACCACCCCCTCTGGACACCACCACTCCCTCTGGACACCACCACCCCCTCTGGAGACCACCACCCCCTCTGGACACCACCACCCCCTCTGGAGACCACCACTCCCTCTGGACACCACCACTCCCTCTGGACACCACCACCCCCTCTGGAGACCACCACTCCCTCTGGAGACCACCACCCCCTCTGGAGACCACCACTCCCTCTGGAGACCACCACCCCCTCTGGAGACCACCACCCCTTCTGGACAGCACCACTCCCACCAGGGACAACCACTTGTTTAATACCAATATGTTGTTTTATGTTTCCCTTTTATCCAAGAGTTGAAAAACTCACCTCACCTCCCCGTCATCAGACCAACAGCGTTGGTCATGCCACTGACCCCCGAGACATTCCACTGACCCCCGAGACATGCCACTGACCCCGAGACATTCCACTGACCCCCGAGACATGCCACTGACCCCCGAGACATTCCACTGACCCCCGAGACATTCCACTGACCCCCGAGACATGCCACTGACCCCCGAGACATTCCACTGACCCCCGAGACATGCCACTGACCCCCGAGACATGCCACTGACCCCTGTGACATGCCTCTGACCCCCGAGATATGCCACTGACCCCCAGGACATGCCACTGACCCCCGAGACATGCCACTGACCCCCGAGACATGCCACTGACCCCCGAGACATGCCACTGACCCCTGTGACATGCCACTGACCCCCGAGATATGCCACTGACCCCTGTGACATGCCTCTGACCCCCGAGACATCCCACTGACCCCCGAGACATGCCACTGACCCCCCAGGACATGCCACTCACCCCTGTGACATGCCTCTGACCCCCGAGATATGCCACTGACCCCAAGGACATGCCACTGACCCCTGTGACATGCCTCTGACCCACGAGATATGCCACTGACCCCCAGGACATGCCACTGACCCCTGTGACATGCCACTGACCCCCAGGACATGCCACTGACCCCCGAGACATGCCACTGACCCCTGTGACATGCCACTCACCCCTGTGACATGCCACTGACCCCCGAGACATGCCACTGACCCCTGTGACATGCCACTCACCCCTGTGACATGCCACTGACCCCCAGGACATGCCACTGACCCCCGAGACATGCCACTGACCCCCAGGACATGCCACTGACCCCCAGGACATGCCACTGACCCCCGAGACATGCCACTGACCCCCAGGACATGCCACTGACCCCCAGGACATGCCACTGACCCCCGAGACATGCCACTGACCCCCAGGACCCCAGCATAAACCTCACCAAGATTCACCAAGATCTCAAACTGTCGAGCTCTGTTGACAGTTTGAGATCCCCGCCTTGAGACCAGCTGCCGGCTCCTCCCTCCCCCTCAAGTGACGGCTAGAGGACAGAAAATACCTGAAAAGCGACTCTCATACTCAGATCTGCTTCTCCTCCAGAACTCATTCAAACACAGGTGAGCTGTTCTCATACTTAGTTATTTTACTATAGATTGATAGATACTTTAGCAATGTATAAATTGTAAAATGCGAAAACATATACAGTACAATACTCATCAATGTACAAAACTTGTCGACAATGGCTTAAATACATTTTTGAAAATGAGAAAGGATAAAGAGTAAAAAAGGTTTTAAATGTGTTGGTGAAAATACAGTTTGTGTTTCTCTTGTGTTATATTATTATTATTATATATTATAATATATATAATATATATTGTATTATATTCAAGTCAGAGTTGAATCTGATTCTGCTGTGAAACGTGAAGCTGCTGATGTTCGACCCTCCCAGTCTTTGAACATGTTGAGGAAATATATTATAAATCGTCAGAAATATGTTTGACCTGTTTCAATGTGTCTTCATCCTAACGGAACACAACATTGAAAATCATCACATATAAATGTAATGGGCGTAACAATTTTTGACAATGCTGATAGAAACAAATAAAGATATATATTAATGAAGCCGTTTATATGATCAAATGAATCAGGTAAATTCTACTGAATTTGCCATTATTAATCGCCACATTTTTTTATGAAAATATTAAAACACAGCAGCTGATGCATTTCACTGCTGAAAAGAAAGAAGTAAAAGAGGGAGTGGCATTCAGGATGAAGGTCTCACTGAAATCTAATGTCGTCCTGCATGAACAACACAATATGTTTAAATAGTTAAAACAGATCGTCTGTGTGTGTTCAGGTGTGTGTGTGTTCAGGTGTGTGTGTGTTCAGGTGTGTGTGTGTTCAGGTGTGTGTGTGTTACTCAGCAGCAAACAGGTGTAGTTTTCAGGTGATGGAATGAAGAGCTGTGTCATGATGCCTTCAGCTTTTGCTGAGATTCTATGAAAGAAGTCATTAAAAACCAAAAGAAGCTGAACTAAAACCAAATGTCTGACTGTTGGGCCTCAGGGAAAACGTTGTGTTCTGCATTCCTGTGATGTCTCCACACGTCAGATGCTGACGTGTGGAGACATCACAGGAACTCCACATGTAGATGCTTCATGTTCTGCTCCGGCAGATTGGAAGTCGCCTCCTCATCATGTCCGACAGCAGCAGAAACCTGGACGATCTGAGTAGCTTCCTCAAGAGCTGCGAAGGAGCCGATTCAAAGCAAAGGATAAAGTTTTACAACAGCTGGGCAGAGACCTACGAGCAGGTGAGCGGACAGAAGCTCCTCCTCCGGCGCCTTGTGTGACCTCACCTGTCAATGTATAAAAGCAGATCATCTGCATAGAATAGCCCTTTGTTCTCCTTCTGGTCCATTCATACGTTGTGGTAGACAGGGAACCGCTGTCTGATGGACCTGAAACACTTTATGTGGCCTCCACATGTTTTTAAACAGGATCACATCGCCATGGGCTACAGGGTACCACACCAGGCAGTAGCCTTCCTGTTGGAGAACTTCTCCGGGCGTCCTGAGGAAGTCCAGGTTCTTGACGTGGCCTGTGGAACTGGATTGGTCGCTAACCTGGTAAGCCCCAAAGGAGAACCTCAGTGATCTTGCATGATTGAACCATAGCCTCAGTTTCATAATCAAAAGGCATAACAGTCAAAAAACATAACAAATAAAAATACAAAATATGCTGTTGAGAAAACGGGATGCTTTAGTTAGAGTCTTCTGTGTTGGTCCCTTTAAGTGAGATGAGTGCTTCAATGGAGCAACATTTTTTCTGAACGCACTTTGTAGACTGTATTTCATCAGAAGGTCCATTGTTATGCCTCCAGACCGATTTTAGCTTGAAAGCTCTACACACATTTTCAATCTGACCATCCTAAATGGGAAGATTGAAAATGACCAAAGAAGATTCACTTTTTAAGAAGGACAAGTATGGAACTAGATTGACAAAAGGTAGTAGACATTTGTATTTGAGAGGTCCGTTTTTAACCAACTTGAAGATTACATTCTGAAACACTGACGTTTGATTAACTTCTGTCCGGGTTCAGAGAAGTCAACTCCATTGATATGGTATCATTCACCTTTTTGATCAGGTGAGGATGGAAAGGAAAGATGTCACCACACGGGGTGTTTTTTCTTCAGAAGGCTTTTAATACAGTAGACCATCGTTAGCTAGAGTTTTGACATATGGGGTACCCCAGGGCTCGATCCACGGCCCTCTATACTTTGTATTTATAGTGCAAGTTGCTCCTCAATGCAGACAATCCAGCCTTATGTGTGTCAGGGAGAGATACTTGTGTCATCCAGGATACACTGGAGCTGGACTTGTTGACAATAAATGATCTTTACATCTGGAAAGAATCGTCCATATTATTCGGTTCCAAGTGCAGATTGCAACAAAAAAACATGTTCATGGTCAAATATTTAGGGAACAGCATTGAATGAAGACTAATGTCGTCTTTCATGAGGTGACGACCTGCACAACCAGAACTAATACTGGACATGCATCTCTACATCGATATAAACCATTAACCTGTATATTTATGATCCATATTACACTTTGTAGTGAAACTACTTAACAGCAATTCATCTTATTCTTGTTCTTCTGCTTCTTCTGCTTCTTCTTCTTTTTCTTCTTCTGCTACTTCTTCTTCTTCTTCCTCTTCCTCTTCCTCTTCTTCTTGTTCTTCTTGTTCTTCTTGTTCTTCTTGTTCTTCTTGTTCTTCTTCTTCTTATTCTTCTTGTGTTTATAGATGGTTGAACTGGGCTTCAAGCACTTTGTGGGCGTGGACGGCAGTCAAGGCATGTTGGATCAAGCCGCTAAGACCGGCCTCTATAAAGAGCTCAAACTGGCCTTACTGGGAACAGAGCCACTTCCTGCACAGACTGGTATGCTACGCTAACGCTACACGCACACACTGACAGATCTTATCACAGCTGATTAGGGTTGGACTTCTACGCTCAGACAGGGGGAACCTTACAGGAGGAGGCGACTTATTAACTGTAGTTAAGTGTTCAGAACATTTGACGCCTGGTGACATGACACGATAAAACATAGAAAGAAATACTCAAAATACTAGAATTTGCTTACAAATCGTCGCATTTATTTATGAGCGAGGACCAAAACCCCAACAGGGTGGTGAAGGTAGAAGAGGGATGTCAATGTTGGGGTTTGACTCTGAGACGTTCACATTCATTGTGCCGGGGTCTACTGCTCCGCACAGGAACCCGCTCACGCCTCCTAGTCCTCTGGTTTCAGGTTTCTTTGACGTGGTGATGATCATCGGCGCCTTACGAGATGGTTTTGTGCCGTTCGGCGTCATCAGGGAGCTGTGCCTCGCCGCCAAGCCAGGTAACCACCACTGCTCCTGTGTGTTGGGCTTCTGGACTTCATTGACTTCATTGTCTTCAACGTCTTCATTGACTTCAATGTCTTCATTGTCTTCATTGACTTCATTGACTTCATTGTCTTCATGGACTTCAATGTCTTTATTGTCTTCATGGACTTCATTGTCCTTATTGACTTCAATGTCTTCATTGTCTTCATGGACTTCATTGTCTTCATTGACTTCACTGTCTTCATTGTCTTAATTGACTTAATTGTCTTCAACGTCTTCATTGACTTCAATGTCTTCATGGACTTCAATGTCTTCATTGTCTTCATTGACTTCATTGTCTTCAACGTCTTCATGGACTTCAATGTCTTCATTGTCTTCGTGGACTTCATTGTCTTCATGGACTTCATTGTCTTCATTGACTTCAATGTCTTCATTGACTTCATGGACTTCATTGTCTTCATTGACTTCAAAGTCTTCATTGTCTTCAATGTTTTCATGGACTTCATTGACTTCATTGTCTTCAACGTCTTCATTGACTTCAATGTCTTCATGGACTTCAATGTCTTCATTTTCTTCATTGACTTCATTGTCTTCAATGTCTTCATTGACTTCAATGTCTTCATGGACTTCAATGTCTTCATTGTCTTCATGGACTTCATTGTCTTCAATGTCTTCATTGTCTTCATGAACTTCATTGTCTTCATTGTCTTCAACGTCTTCATTGACTTCAATGTCTTCATTGTCTTCATTGACTTAATTGTCTTCAACGTCTTCATTGACTTCAATGTCTTCATTGTCTTCATTGTCTTCATGGACTTCATTGTCTTCATTGTCTTCAACGTCTTCATTGACTTCAATGTCTTCATTGTCTTCAACGTCTTCATTGACTTCAATGTCTTCATTGTCTTCATTGACTTAATTGTCTTCAACGTCTTCATTGACTTCAATGTCTTCATTGTCTTCATTGTCTTCATTGACTTCATTGACTTCAATGTCTTCATGGACTTCAATGTCTTCAATGTCTTCATTGTCTTCATTGACTTCATCGTCTTCATTGACTTCATTGACTTCAATGTCTTCATGGACTTCAATGTCTTCATTGACTTAATTGTCTTCAATGTCTTCATGGACTTCAATGTCTTCATTGTCTTCATGAACTTCATTGTCTTCATTGTCTTCAACGTCTTCATTGACTTCAATGTCTTCATTGTCTTCATTGACTTAATTGTCTTCAACGTCTTCATTGACTTCAATGTCTTCATTGTCTTCATGGACTTCATTGTCTTCATTGTCTTCAACGTCTTCATTGACTTCAATGTCTTCATTGTCTTCATTGACTTAATTGTCTTCAACGTCTTCATTGACTTCAATGTCTTCATTGTCTTCATTGACTTAATTGTCTTCAACGTCTTCATTGACTTCAATGTCTTCATTGTCTTCAACGTCTTCATTGACTTCAATGTCTTCATTGTCTTCATTGACTTAATTGTCTTCAACGTCTTCATTGACTTCAATGTCTTCATTGTCTTCATTGTCTTCAATGTCTTCATTGACTTCAATGTCTTCATTGTCTTCATTGACTTAATTGTCTTCAACGTCTTCATTGACTTCAATGTCTTCATTGTCTTCATTGTCTTCATTGACTTCATTGACTTCAATGTCTTCATGGACTTCAATGTCTTCAATGTCTTCATTGTCTTCATTGACTTCATTGTCTTCATTGACTTCATTGACTTCAATGTCTTCATGGACTTCATTGACTTCAATGTCTTCATGGACTTCAATGTCTTCATTGTCTTCATTGACTTCAATGTCTTCAATGTCTTCATTGTCTTCATTGACTTCATTGACTTCAATGTCTTGGGTAGAATTTGATCATAAATACTCAGTCTTATTATATGCAGTTGATCCACCGTTATTTATTGGTACCTCCCCAGATTCAGTCCCACACATTGATTCGTCCGTATCCGTTAGTATTGACTTTAGTTTAAACACTGTAGTTCCTCCGAGTCTGACAGGACTATATGATATTAGAGGAAAGCTTCTTCTCCTTTAGTTCTTAATTATTGAATATTGTATCCTGCAGGCGGATACGTTTGCATGTCGAGAAACGGCCGGGAGTCGGAGTCTGGAAACCAATACAAGGTTTCTCTGGAGAAGGAGCTGCTCCTGATGGAGGAGGAGGGACTATGGAGTCATGTGATCACCAAAGAGATTGACAGATACATGATCGATGTGTACGATGACAGTGACCATGTGCAGAGTGAGAGATACATCCATGGGACCATGTACCTCTACAGGAAGGCCCTTCAGTAGTCCTTCTGGGCCTCGCTGCACCTGTCCAACACCTTCAGTAGTTCAAAGGTGATCAATGGATGGAAGTTGTGACAATAATATGATACAAGCGTCCATAAATGATTAACTTAATAAACAATGTGGAATGTGTTTTTCATTTGTTTCTTCTTGTCATCTCTCTTGTTTATGTTGTCTTGGCTTCTATTCTTTCTGTTGTTACCATGCGCTATGCAAATAAAATGTGTTATTATTATTATTATTATTATTATTAATAAGTAAAAGTATCAATACCACAGTTGATAGAAAAAGAGATCAAACGTTCCGCTGGCCCGTGGGTGGTGCAGATCGTACCGTTTGACTCATCGTTTTGAGCCACAAGTCATCACATTCCAATAAAAACGTTCTTGTTACGTCGTAAAAAGGTCCAAACGATCCAATCCAGTAAAAGATGTTGTCCAAAACATGTGATTACATCCATAAATATCCACAAACTGGTGTTGCATCATTTCAAATCAGCCGGCAGATATGACAATATTTCAGAAGATTAGCTTTTAAAATCGATTTTGGTTAATTTTGCACACAATTTGGTTTCAATTCTGGTAAAAAAACAATAAAGTGTTTATGCTTCAGTTCCTTTGTGTCATTAATAGTGAATATGTATCTGATACCTCTGTGTCACCTTTCATTAGGGCCTAATAAGAGTCTCCAAATGGCCTTTATTGGAAAACGCCTTAACATAACCATACGAAATATGTGTCAAATGTTCATTTTCTGTGAATCATAATCTACTTTTGACTTGGACTAAGTAAGGCTTCATGCTATGCTCCCATTGTGTTTCCAGACCATAAGTCACAGCTATAATCATCTGCAGGCATCTACTACACAAAAATATTCAGGCGGAAATATAAAATCTTGTATGTCAGCAGCACTTAAAGTGATTCTGACTGTTGGGGAACCTCAGAGTGTTCCTTTCATTGACTCCAAGAGGTTCTCCTACAGCGTTCTACTGACTTTGGGAACGTCTGGATGGGCGTTTCTCGTGAATTTGACAGGAACCCGAAGAGGTTAAAGTCCTCAATTTAAAACTCATTAAACTCTGTCTGATAAAAAACATAAAATATTAATAATAATAAACCTCATTGCATCCATGTCATCGTGACCCACGAGATTAAGCTGATGCATCATGGAAATAGATTATAATGTATAATATATTAAATGATATTATATTTTATATTAAAGTATGTATATTAATTATATATTTGGCAGTGATGTATTTAAACAATAAAACCTAATTAATCTAGAGTGATAACTGCATTAGTGTTCGTCAGAGTGACGACATGCAGGAAGCAGCTGTTCTGGTGTTCTGGTGGTTCTGGTGTTCTGGTGTTCTGGTGGTTCTGGTGTTCTGGTGTTCTGGTGGTTCTGGTGTTCTGGTGTTCAGTTGGTTTTGGTGGTTCTTGGGTTCTTGGTGGTTCTGGTGGTTTTGCTGTTCTGTTGGTTCTGGTGGTTTTGCTGTTCAGGTGGTTCTGGTGTTCTGGTTGTTTTGGTGGTTCTGGTGTTCAGTTGGTTTTGGTGGTTCTGTTGTTCTGGTGGTTCTGGTGTTCAGTTGGTTTTGGTGGTTCTGTTGTTCTGGTGGTTCTGGTGTTCAGTTGGTTTTGGTGGTTCTTGGGTTCTTGGTGGTTCTGGTGGTTTTGCTGTTCTGTTGGTTCTGGTGGTTTTGCTGTTCAGGTGGTTCTGGTGTTCTGGTTGTTTTGGTGGTTCTGGTGTTCAGTTGGTTTTGGTGGTTCTGGTGTTCAGTTGGTTTTGGTGGTTCTGGTGTTCTTGGTGGTTCTGGTGTTCTGGTGGTTTTGGTGGTAATATTAGCCAAAGCTACTTTAGATGCTGAGTTTTCAGATTATTGAAAGTTAAAAATGATACAAAGATGATATTTGTGGTGAAATATGTTTTATTGACATACGTTACATTGCATCATGTATGTTTCCTTAAACTTTCTGTTTATTAATATCAGATTTTAATGAGTGCTTTCTTGTACAGATACGCCGTCCCACTGATGAATCGCTGGTCCTGCTGCAGCTCCTGGACTCTCTGGGTGTTCAGATGTGGGTCCTCCATGTATCGGTCCGTGTGTTTGAGTCCTACTGGACTCCACAGGCCCTCCTCCTGCATCAGCTGCAGCTCTCGCTCCAGATCCTTCTTGTAGTCCAGTCCTGCTGCTCCTCGGTGGTCGCCTCTCGACATGCAGACCAACCCACCTGCAGAAATATATATATATATATATATATATTATATATTATATGAGCCCAGCTTCTAAATACTAACGGGCTCTTAAGAGTCCTACCCGTAATATCTAGTCAAATCAGTGCTTTGTGTGTATTATATCATATTTATATTTGAACAGCTAATAATGCTCACCTCTTAGTTTCTTGTTCAACATAATGAGAACGTGTTTTTTAATCAGCAAACTCATCAAATGTAAATACTGAATGTTTTTGCTAAATATTGGAACGTATGCTATTGGTTTCATTACAAAAAAGACTCAAAACCCCCAAACCGACGGGGGTCTGGCTCCTGTGGGGGGGTCCTCGAACATGCCTGTCTGGCCCCCATTAAACGGTCCTAAACCCGCCCCTGAAGGATTAGTGGTCTTGGCTTGATATTGGAAAGGGCCCCAGTAAGACTTGAGGAAGGACCCAGCTTTGGTCTTCAGGTCTTCCTCTCAGGCTTCATACAATAGCCTCCAGGTCCCCCAGGTGTGAAACCACTCAGGACCCCAAGGTGGCGCTGGTGTTGACTACAGTTTCACTAACGCAATCCCAGAGCTGCTGGATGTGCGAGTCGGTGACCTGGTTTGGCAGCGTGGCAGAGCTCCCTGACAACGCTGACTGGTGCAAAACCAGGATCCAGAGCGCCCACGATGATCACCACATCAAACGCACCTGAAACCAGAGAAGAAGAGGAGCCGTGTTCAGTGTCCAGGAAAGACTACAAACATGGTGGTTCTGAAGAGAAGCAGACCGTGAAGCTCCAGATGAGCGGGTTCCCCCAGCTGAGCCTCATTCTGACTTCAGGAAATTAAAACCGTTGATTCATTATTATATTGTAATTGGAGTTGTGTAAAGTTTCTCTTTCTGATCTGATGTCCGAGGTAAATGTTCATCTCTTTCTCTTTAATCATGCTTTTGTATTGATGTATTTCCTTACTTGCTAAGTTGTTAGCCTAGGTAGCCCCTCGATGCTAACGATAACATCGCCGTTCCGGGTTCCACCTGAAGGCAGCATCACTTCCTCCAACGCACAAAGCTAACGTTGGCTGGCTAGCTTAGCGCTGAGTGTGCGTGTAGCGTTAGCGTAGCATACCAGTCTGTGCAGGAAGTGGCTCTGTTCCCAGTAAGGCCAGTTTGAGCTCTTTATAGAGGCCGGTCTTAGCGGCTTGATCCAACATGCCTTGACTGCCGTCCACGCCCACAAAGTGCTTGAAGCCCAGTTCAACCATCTATAAACACAAGAAGAAGAAGAACAAGAACAAGAAGAAGAAGAAGAGGAAGAGGAAAAGGAGGAAGAGGAAGATGAGGAAGAGGAAGATGAGGAAGAGGAGGAGGAAGAAGGAGACGAACAGGAAGAGGAAGTAGAAGAAGAGGAAGAAGAAGAGGAAGAAGAAGAAGAGGAAGAAGAAGAGGAAGAAGAAGAAGAAGAGGAAGAGGAAAAAGAAAAAGAACAGGAAGAGGAAGAAGAAGATGAGGAGGAGGAATATGAAGACAGAAACAGACTCAACATGTAAAGCTACATTCACTGACAGTAGACTCGTAACATGGATGTTATGCAGATGACTGGATGCTCTTCCTCCTGAACTGTAAACATAATGAACCGTCTTCCTTGGTCTCCACCAGACGAGCCCGTCGTGTTCCACGACATCGTGCGGTCCAGATCTGATGACTTAACGCAACGGACTCACCAGCTTAGCGATCCATCCCGACCCGCAGGCCACGTCCAGAACCCGAGCGGCTCCACGGCTCCCCGAGAAGTTATCCAGCAGGAAGTCGATCCCCAGGTGAGGAGCTCTGTAGCTCATCAGGCTGTGGTCCTGGGGACATGAAACCAGGTGAGCAGGTAGTACACAGAGTACCTGAGCAGGTAGTACACAGAGTACCTGAGCAGGTAGTACACAGAGTACCTGAACAGGTAGAGAACAGAGTACCTGAGCAGGTAGTACACAGAGTACCTGAGCAGGTAGTACACAGAGTACCTGAGCAGGTAGAGAACAGAGTACCTGAACAGGTAGAGAACAGAGTACCTGAACATGTAGAGAAGAGAGTACATGAGCAGGTAGTACACAGAGTACCTGAACAGGTAGAGAACAGAGTACCTGAACAGGTAGAGAAGAGAGTACATGAGCAGGTAGTACACAGAGTACCTGAACAGGTAGAGAACAGAGTACCTGAACAGGTAGAGAAGAGAGTACATGAACAGGTAGAGAACAGAGTACCTGAACAGGTAGAGAACAGAGTACCTGAACAGGTAGAGAACAGAGTACCTGAACAGGTAGAGAAGAGAGTACATGAACAGGTAGAGAACAGAGTACCTGAACAGGTAGAGAACAGAGTACCTGAACAGGTAGAGAACAGAGTACCCGAACAGGTTGAGGACAGAGAACCTGAACATGTAGAGAACAGAGTACCTGACCAGGTAGAGAACAGAGAACCTGAACAGGTAGAGAACAGAGTACCTGAACATGTAGAGAACAGAGAACCTGAACAGGTAGAGAACAGAGTACCTGAACAGGTAGAGAACAGAGAGCCTGAACAGGTAGAGAACAGAGTACCTGAACAGGTAGAGAACAGAGAACCTGAACAGGTAGAGAACAGAGAGCCTGAACAGGTAGAGAACAGAGTACCTGAACAGGTAGAGAACAGAGTACCTGAACAGGTAGAGAACAGAGAGCCTGAACAGGTAGAGAACAGAGTACATGAACAGGTAGAGAACAGAGTACCTGAACAGTTAGAGAACAGAGTACCTGAACATGTAGAGAACAGAGTACCTGAACAGGTAGAGAACAGAGTACATGAACAGGTAGAGAACAGAGTACCTGAACAGGTAGAGAACAGAGTACCTGAACATGTAGAGAACAGAGTACCTGAACAGGTAGAGAACAGAGAACCTGAACAGGTAGAGAACAGAGTACCTGAACAGGTAGAGAACAGAGTACCTGAACAGGTAGAGAACAGAGTACCTGTTTCTTTGAACAGACCTTCTCATAGTTTTCTGCCCAGCTGTCGTAGAATTGAACTCGATCTTTTGCATCAGGACTCTTACAGGTCTGGAACGCGGCCCTCGCATCCTCCTGAGTTCTGCAGGACTCGGCCATGACGAGGAGACTAGAGACACAGGTACATGTTGTACTTTAACTGTTATACAACTTAGAGGTACATGTTCAATTCAATTCAGTTTATTTTGTATAGCCCAATATCACAAATTACAAACTCCCCTCAGAGGGCTTTACAATCTGTACACATACAACATCCCTGACCTTTGACCTCACATCGGATCAGGAAAAACTCCCCAAAAATAACCTTTGACAAGGAAAAAAGGGAAGAAACCTTCAGGAGAGCAACAGAGGAGGATCCCTCTCCCCGGATGGACAGATGAATAGATGTCATGTGACCAGATGAACAGAGTTACAGAGTTACATAAACACATTACATGAATATGACAATGTATGAATGGAACTCCAATCCATGAAACAGAAGGAGGTAGAGAGGAGGGGGGGCGGGCATCAGCAGGGCCAATGGGAGGCCGGCTCACCAGCATCAGACACCTCCAGGTCCAATGGACCCTATGAGACGTGAAGTCACAAAGACTCCGGGGAGGAAGCAGAGTTAATAAGGTGCAATGGAGAGATGTAAATTCATCCATAAGGAGAGAGAGAAGAGGAGATAGGTGCTCAGTGTATCCTAAAACATCCCCCATCAGCCTATAAGTCTATAGCAGCATATCAAGGGGCTGGACCAGGGCAAACCTGATTCAGCCCTAACTATAAGCACTATCAAAGAGGAAAGTCTTAAGTCTATTCTTAAATGAGGTGACTGTGTCTGCCTCCCGGACTGAAAGTGGAAGCTGGTTCCATAAAAGAGGAGCTTGATAACTGAAGGCTCTTGCTCCCATCCTACTTTTTAGGACTCTAGGAACCACAAGTAGCCCCGCATTTAGTGAGCACAGCTCTCTAGTGGGGCAATATGGTACTACAAGCTCCTTAAGATATGATGGTGCATCACCAATCAAGGCTTTGTAGGTGAGGAGAAGAATTTTAAATGTGATTCTTGATTTTACAGGGAGCCAGTGCAGAGCAGCTAATACAGGAGTCATGTGATCTCTTTTCTTAGTTTTTGTGAGTACACGAGCTGCAGCATTCTGGATCAACTGGAGGGATTTAAGAGACTTATTAGAGCAGCCTGATAATAAGGAGTTGCAGTAATCTAGTCTGGAAGTAACAAACGTGAACCAGCTTTTCTGCATCTTTTTGAGACAAGATGTGCCTAATTTTTGAAATGTTACGTAGATTAATAAATGCAGTCCTTGAGATTTGCTTAACGTGGAGTTAAAGGACAAGTCTCGTCAAAGATAACGTTGAGATTCTTTACAGTGGTGTTGGATGCCAGGGCAATACCATCTACATAAACCACATCACCAGATAATTGATCTCTGAGGTGTTCAGGGCCAGTAAAATAACTTCAGTTTTGTCTGAGTTTAACATCAGGAAGTTGCAGGTCATCCATGTTTCTATGTCTTTAAGACATTCTTGAATTTTAGCGAGCTGGTTGGTCTCCTCTGGTTTGATCGATAGATATAATTGAGTATCATCTGCATAGCAATGAAAGTTTATGGAGTGTTTCCTGATAATATTGCCCAAAGGAAGCATATATAAGGTAAATAAAATTGGTCCAAGCACAGAACCTTGTGGAACTCCGTGATTAACGTTGGTGGTCATTGAGGCTTCATCGTTTACAAATACAAATTGAGATCGATCTGATAAATAGGATTTAAACCAACTTAGTGCGGTACCTGAAATGCCAATCGACTGATCCAGTCTCTGTAATAGGATGTCATGATCAATGGTGTCGAACGCAGCACTAAGGTCTAACAAGACCAGTACGGAGATGAGTCCTTTATCAGCACTAAGGTCTAACAAGACCAGTACAGAGATGAGTCCTTTATCAGCACTAAGGTCTAACAAGACCAGTACAGAGATGAGTCCTTTATCAGCACTAAGGTCTAACAAGACCAGTACAGAGATGAGTCCTTTATCAGCACTAAGGTCTAACAAGACCAGTACAGAGATGAGTCCTTTATCAGCACTAAGGTCTAACAAGACCAGTACAGAGATGAGTCCTTTATCTGATGCAATTAGGAGGTCATTTGTAATTTTCACCAGTGCTGTCTCTGTGGTGTTTTCTAAATCCTGACTGAAACTCCTCAAATAAACTATTCTGATGTAGAAAGTCACTCAACTGATTTGTGACTACTTTCTCAAGGATCTTAGAGAGGAAGGGAAGGTTAGAGATCGGTCTGTAGTTAGGCAACACCTCTGGATTAAGAGTGGTCTTCTTCAGGAGAGGTTTGATTACAGCTACTTTGAAGGAATGTGGTACATGGCCTGTTAGCAAAGACACATTAACAATATCCAGCAGAGAGGTGCCAATTAAAGTCAACACGTCTTTAAGCAGCCTTGTTGGGATGGGGTCTAAGAGACAGGTAGACGGTTTAGAAGTAGAAACTGTTGAGGACAATTGGTCTAGGTTAATGGGAGAAAAGCTATCCAAATATACACCAGGGCATACAGCCGTTTCCAAGGCCACTCCTCTTGATGACAGACTGGCAGTAGTTAAGGGCAAGAGATCATCAATCTTGCCTCTAATAGTTCAAATCTTTTCATTGAAGGAGTTCATGAAGTCATTACTACTGAGGTCTATTGGAATACACGGCTCCACAGAGCTGTGACTCTCTGTCAGCCTGGCTACAGTGCTAAAGAGAACCCTGGGGTTGTTCTTATTTTTCTCTATTACTGATGAGTAATAGGCTGCTCTGGCATTACGGAGAGCCTTTTTATATGTTTTAAGACTATCTCGCCAAACTAAGCGTGATTCTTCCAGATTGGTGGAACGCCATATGCTTTCAAGCTTTCGTGAAGTTTGCTTTAGTTTGCTGGTCTGAGGGTTCTACCAGGGAGCAAACCTCCTTTGACTCACTGTCTTCTTCTTCAGTGGGGCTATCGAGTCTAGTGTCATTCTCAGTGAGCCTGTAGCACTATCGACAATATGATCAATCTGGGACGGACTAAAGTTAGCACAGGAGTCCTCTGTCACATTGAGACGTGGTATTGAATCAAATGCAGAAGGAATCACTTCTTTAAATGTAGCTACAGCACTGTCAGTTAGACATCTGGTGTAGAAACTTTTGACTAACGGTGTACACTCCGGGAGTATAAACTCAAAAGTTATGAGGTAATGGTCTGACAGAAGAGGGTTCTGTGGGAAGACCTCCAAATGCTCAATGTCAATGCCATATGTAAGAACAAGGTGGAGGGTGTGGCCAAAGCAGTGAGTGGGTTTCTGTACTCTGACAGAAGCCAATCGAGTCCAACAATGAGATAAATGCAGTACTAAGGCAATCATTGTCAATATCCACATGAATATTAAAATATCCTACAATAATAACCGTATCAGTTTTAAGGACTAAACTTGATAAACACTCTGAACATTCAGATATAAATTCTGAATATGGACCTGGTGGCCGGTACAGTATAACAAATAGGATTGGCTGTAATGTTTTCCAGGTTGGATGTGAAAGACTAAGAACAAGGCTTTCAAATGAGTTGTAGTTTAGTTTAGGTTTAGGATTCATTAATAGGCTTGAGTCAAAGATGGCTGCTACTCCACCATGTTGTACTTTTACTGTTATACAACTTAGAGGTACACAACTTAGAGGTACATGTTGTACTTTTACTGTTATACAACTTAGAGGTACATGTTGTACTTTTACTGTTATACAACTTAGAGGTAAACAACTTAGAGGTACATGTTGTACTTTAACTGTTATACATCTTAGAGGTACATATTGTACTTTTACTGTTATACATCTTAGAGGTACATGTTGTACTTTTACTTCAGACGACAGTATTTCATCCACTTCCTGTCCAGGTCAGACCTCGTATCTCCAGACGTGTTGATGTTGAATCTTTGTGATGAACTGAAGAATTAAGTTTTTATCTTTAAGTGTTTGTCTTTGGATGAATAAACTCTTTAAAAAGCCTCTTGGATCAGCTGAAAAAGCTTTGCCACAAAGCTGAAAACATTTGATCTTTTAATGTAATATATGCACAATACATTATCAGTAATATGAACTCATAAACATCACATATAATAAAACACTGACAGGGATCATTTCACTAATCCATCAGTATTTTAATGTTCCCCCTCTAACTACATTCAGCTGATACTACTCACATATATCCACTTCAGTTTTCGATGCAGGACTTTGTAGTTCAGAAGTTTCCAACTGTGGTTCTGTGTACTTTTACTGCAACACAGGAGCGGTTGAACCTTGGACCTCATAAACTTGAAGACGAGGGTAGCTATTGGCCCTGTGCTTTGCTTCTCAGGCTGCATGAACGAGACAAGACGTTCTGCCATAGGTCTCCTTCGGTTGGCAAAACAAACCTAAATGGTGGGGTTTTGGTGAAAAGTAAAATAATTGAGATTTATGAAGGCCAACCGTCCTCATGTGCTGGGTGCAGCCGGAGAGGAACACCTGGAGACTGTGCTCAGGGTGACATGACAAACTTAGTGCAGTTGGCTGGAATCCGTTCTGTATCCCCGACAACCCATTCTAATAACGTTTCACCTTGACCTTCTTGCTAATTCAGCCGCAATGCAAATGATTTGCCACACTGTGGAATCTGAAGTTTGAAACTTGGCACGAAACAGCCTGATAGTGAGGGTCGGCCCGCTGAGCTGATCTGCATGGTCGTTGTTATCGGTAACAAAGTCCTTCCTGTGTGTCGGAGGAGTTATAAAGGTTCCACTCAGGAGTTAGTTCAGTTAAAGGGCCAGTTCACCTGTTAGAGTCACACTGACCTGTAAAACATAGAGCTCCTCAATCATTCATATATAACATAGAGCTCTTCAGTCATTCATCTATAACATAGAGCTCCTCAATCATTCATCTATAACATAAAGCTCTTCAGTCATTCATCTATAACATAGAGCTCTTCAGTCATTCATATATAACATAGAGCTCCTCAATCATTCATATATAACATAGAGCTCCTCAATCATTCATATATAACATAGAGCTCCTCAATCATTCATATATAACAGAGCTCTTTAGTCATTCATATAGCATAGAGCTCTTCAGTCATTCATATAACATAGAGCTCATCAATCATTCATATATAATATAGAGCTCTTCAGTCATTCATCTATAACATAGAGCTCCTCAATCATTCATCTATAACATAGAGCTCTTCAGTCATTCATCTATAACATAGAGCTCTTCAGTCATTCATCTATAACATAGAGCTCTTCAGTCATTCATATATAACATAAAGCTCTTCAGTCATTCATCTATAACATAGAGCTCTTCAGTCATTCATATATAACATAGAGCTCCTCAATCATTCATATATAACAATGAGCTCTTCAGTCATTCATATATAACACAGAGCTCCTCAATCATTCATATATAACATAGAGCTCCTCAATCATTCATATATAACATATAGCTCTTTAGTCATTCATATAACATAGAGCTCTTCAGTCATTCATATAACATAGAGCTCATCAATCATTCATATATAACATAGAGCTCCTCAATCATTCATATATAACATAGAGCTCCTCAATCATTCATAGATAACATAGAGCTCCTCAATCATTCATATATAACATAGAGCTCTTTAGTCATTCATATAACATAGAGCTCTTCAGTCATTCATATAACATAGAGCTCATCAATCATTCATATATAATATAGAGCTCTTCAGTCATTCATCTATAACATAGAGCTCCTCAATCATTCATATATAACATAGAGCTCCTCAATCATTCATATAACATAGAGCTCCTCAATCATTCATATATAACATAGAGCTCTTCAGTCATTCATATAACATAGAGCTCTTCAGTCATTCATCTATAACATAGAGCTCATCAATCATTCATATATAACATAGAGCTCTTCAATCATTCATATAACATAGAGCTCTTCAGTCATTCATCTATAACATAGAGCTCTTCAGTCATTCATATAACATAGAGCTCCTCAATCATTCATATATAACATAGAGCTCTTCAGTCATTCATATAACATAGAGCTCCTCAATCATTCATATAACATAGAGCTCTTCAGTCATTCATATATAACATAGAGCTCCTCAATCATTCATATATAACATAGAGCTCCTCAATCATTCATATATAACATAGAGCTCCTCAATCATTCATATATAACATAGAGCTCCTCAATCATTCATATATAACATAGAGCTCTTTAGTCATTCATATAACATAGAGCTCTTCAGTCATTCATACAACATAGAGCTCATCAATCATTCATATATAACATAGAGCTCCTCAATCATTCATATATAACATAGAGCTCTTTAGTCATTCATATAACATAGAGCTCTTCAGTCATTCATATAACATAGAGCTCCTCAATCATTCATATATAACATAGAGCTCTTCAGTCATTCATATAACATAGAGCTCCTCAATCATTCATATATAACATAGAGCTCTTCAATCATTCATATAACATAGAGCTCTTCAGTCATTCATCTATAACATAGAGCTCTTCAGTCATTCATTTAACATAGAGCTCTTCAGTCATTCATATAACATAGAGCTCTTCAGTCATTCATCTATAACATAAAGCTCTTCAGTCATTCATTTAACATAGAGCTCTTCAGTCATTCATCTATAACATAGAGCTCTTCAGACATTCATCTATAACATAGAGCTCTTCAGTAATTCATTTAACATAGAGCTCTTCAGACATTCATCTATAACATAGAGCTCTTCAGTAATTCATTTAACATAGAGCTCTTCATACATTCATCTATAAAATAGAGCATTCATAATGGTCTGAGTATCTATCTAGTTTTGTTGAGTATATGTTTCATGTCTGATTTTACCCTTAAAAAAAACTTAAAGAACACAGATAATCAATTTAATGCAATTTATAAGAAAGATACAATTAGCTAGAAAATATTGTCAAAGAAATGTATTTTAAATTCCGTTCATAAGTTCATAATTATGAATTCAAACAGCATGAAAATAAATAATAAAGCAGAATTTTCTGAAAACATAAACATACATAATTACAGTCAGCTGTTTGTTTTTTATTTACAACTCATTTTCATGTACATGTAAGTACAACTTCCTGTTTATTATCTAACTCAGTAGTGACGCAGCACAGGGGGCGGGGCCTCCACGGCAGTGAGGACCACTCCGGGGAGGAGGATGATGTCGTGCAGTCTCACTATGCTCACATTTCTGGGAACCGAAGGAATGGTGTGTGAATCACATATTTCTCTTATTGTTGTTTCCCACAGTTCACGGTTTTGTCTTTAACTGTTTTGCAAAGATTAACTGACATTCTTTCTTTCATTATATTATTAATAATAATAATAATAATAATAATAATAATAATAACAAAAATAAGGACGTAAGGATTTACATGATTATCAGAATAGTTGCTGATTCTTTTTCTGTTGATGAATTACTTTATCATTTAAAATATGATTTGGTAAGCCAATTAAGTTGTAAGTACGGTAAAAAAATACAATATGTACCTCTTAGATGTACTACAATATAAAGTAAAATATGTACCTTTGAGATGTAGTACAGTATAAGTACAATATTTACCTCTGATATGTAGTACAGTAAAAGGTATCAACATGTATTGCTTTAATGTATTAACTTTAATTTGTTCTCAAAGTACTACAAAATGTAGTCCTGAGTTACATTCCACCGCCACAGTTTTCTCGCGGAGTGATTCCTCCGTTTAATACACCACCTTTGTCCCGTCTCATCGCGAGCTCCTCCGCGCAGACTCCCTGCATCCGAGCGCGAGCATCACTGCGCGAGCAGCATCACTGCGCACCGAGCGGAGCACGAGCCTCAGACGACCAGCGGGCACATGAAGTCTCTCTCTCCCGGATCAGCGGCTTGTTTTTCGGTCATTTCTTTTTTCTTTCCCTATGGATGTAAAATAAAAGCGGGCCGGTAGTCAGTCGGTGTTCCTCCTCCATCTCTGCGCTCTTCGTCCCGCTCCGTCAGGACCGCATCCTGCCACAAATCCACAAAATGGCGGACATCATCGAGCTTGGACCCGCCTACGGTGAGACCCGGGCCCGGGCCCTCTCTCCCCCCCCCCCCCCCCCCCCCCCCATGGTCTTGTTTGCAGGTGCATGACACGAAAAGGCCCCGTGGTCACGCGCCCAGTTACTTTGTACTGCCGCGACCTGTCCGTCCTCGTGACAGACAGACGTCATTAGGTCTACATATAAAGTATACCGCGTATTTAATGTCATCGCGGAGATCAAAGCGGAGCGACGTGAAAACAAACAGGATAACGTCATCTCGCGGCGCGTGCACAGGGCGTCTGCCTCTCGCGGGGCCTCGTTTGCTGTGTGCGTGCGCGTGCCCGTCGGGGTGGGTATCTGGGGTGACGTCATGTCTGAGGCCGTCGTTGTGTTGTGTGGACACCTGAGTGTACCTGATAGTACTGTGTATTCACCCCTTAGTGTAGTACTAGTGCAGGTACTGCGCTCTAAGAAATACCACGAACCACTCTGTTACAGAAAGTACCTCTACCACAGTGTAATAATATTGTTAAAGTAAAAGTACCTCTACCACAGTGTAATAATATTGTTAAAGTAAAAGTACCTCTACCACAGTGTAATAATATTGTTAAAGTAAAAGTACCTCTACCACAGTGTAATAATATTGTTAAAGTAAAAGTACCTCTACCACAGTGTAATAATATTGTTAAAGTAAAAGTACCTCTACCACAGTGTAATAATATTGTTAAAGTAAAAGTACCTCTACCACAGTGTAATAATATTGTTAAAGTAAAAGTACCTTTACATCAGTGTAATAATATTGTTAAAGTAAAAGTACCTCTACATCAGAGTAATAATATTGTTAAAGTAAAAGTACCTCTACCACAGTGTAATAATATTGTGTTACAGTAAAAGTACCTCTACCACAGTGTAATAATATTGTTACAGTAAAAGTACCTCTACCACAGTGTAATAATATTGTTAAAGTAAAAGTACCTCTACCACAGTGTAATAATATTGTTAAAGTAAAAGTACCTCTACCACAGTGTAATAATATTACAGTAAAAGTACATTTACATCAGTGTAATAATATTGTTAAAGTAAAAGTACCTCTACCACAGTGTAACAATATTACAGTAAAAGTACCTTTACATCAGTGTAATAATATTGGTTACAGTAAAAGTACCTCTACCTCAGTGTAACAATATTACAGTAAAAGTACCTCTACCTCAGTGTAACAATATTACAGTAAAAGTACCTCTACCACAGTGTAATAATATTGGTTACAGTAAAAGTACCTCTACCACAGTGTAATAATATTGGTTACAGTAAAAGTACCTCTACCTCAGTGTAATAATATTGGTTACAGTAAAAGTACCTCTACCACAGTGTAACAATATTACAGTAAAAGTACCTCTACCACAGTGTAATAATATTGGTTACAGTAAAAGTACCTCTACCACAGTGTAATAATATTGTTAAAGTAAAAGTACCTCTACCACAGTGTAATAATATTGTTACAGTAAAAGTACCTCTACCACAGTGTAATAATATTGTGTTACAGTAAAAGTACCTCTACCACAGTGTAATAATATTGGTTACAGTAAAAGTACCTCTACCACAGTGTAACAATATTACAGTAAAAGTACCTCTACCACAGTGTAATAATATTGGTTACAGTAAAAGTACCTCTACCACAGTGTAATAATATTGGTTACAGTAAAAGTACCTCTACCACAGTGTAACAATATTACAGTAAAAGTACCTCTACCACAGTGTAATAATATTGTTAAAGTAAAAGTACCTCTACCACAGTGTAATAATATTGTTACAGTAAAAGTACCTCTACCACAGTGTAATAATATTGTGTTACAGTAAAAGTACCTCTACCACAGTGTAATAATATTGTGTTACAGTAAAAGTACCTCTACCACAGTGTAATAATATTGTGTTACAGTAAAAGTACCTTTACATCAGTGTAATAATATTGGTTACAGTAAAAGTACCTTTACATCAGTGTAATAATATTGGTTACAGTAAAAGTACCTCTACATCAGTGTAATAATATTGTTAAAGTAAAAGTACCTTTACATCAGTGTAATAATATTGGTTACAGTAAAAGTACCTCTACCACAGTGTAATAATATTGTGTTACAGTAAAAGTACCTCTACCACAGTGTAATAATATTGTTAAAGTAAAAGTACCTCTACATCAGTGTAATAATATTGGTTACAGTAAAAGTACCTCTACCACAGTGTAATAATATTGTGTTACAGTAAAAGTACCTTTAAATCAGTGTAATAATATTGGTTACAGTAAAAGTACCTCTACCACAGTGTAACAATATTACAGTAAAAGTACCTTTACATCAGTGTAATAATATTGGTTACAGTAAAAGTACCTCTACCTCAGTGTAACAATATTACAGTAAAAGTACCTCTACCACAGTGTAATAATATTGGTTACAGTAAAAGTACCTCTACCACAGTGTAATAATATTGGTTACAGTAAAAGTACCTCTACCTCAGTGTAATAATATTGGTTACAGTAAAAGTACCTCTACCACAGTGTAATAATATTGGTTACAGTAAAAGTACCTCTACCACAGTATAATAATATTGGTTACAGTAAAAGTACCTCTACCACAGTGTAACAATATTACAGTAAAAGTACCTCTACCACAGTGTAATAATATTGGTTACAGTAAAAGTACCTCTACCACAGTGTAACAATATTACAGTAAAAGTACCTCTACCACAGTGTAATAATATTGGTTACAGTAAAAGTACCTCTACCACAGTGTAATAATATTGTTACAGTAAAAGTACCTCTACCACAGTGTAATAATATTGTGTTACAGTAAAAGTACCTCTACCACAGTGTAATAATATTGTTAAAGTAAAAGTACCTCTACCACAGTGTAACAATATTGGTTACAGTAAAAGTACCTCTACCACAGTGTAATAATATTGTTACAGTAAAAGTACCTCTACCACAGTGTAATAATATTGTGTTACAGTAAAAGTACCTCTACCACAGTGTAATAATATTGTTAAAGTAAAAGTACCTTTACATCAGTGTAATAATATTGGTTACAGTAAAAGTACCTTTACATCAGTGTAATAATATTGGTTACAGTAAAAGTACCTTTACATCAGTGTAATAATATTGTGTTACAGTAAAAGTACCTTTACATCAGTGTAATAATATTGGTTACAGTAAAAGTACCTCTACCTCAGTGTAATAATATTGTGTTACAGTAAAAGTACCTTTACATCAGTGTAATAATATTGTTACAGTAAAAGTACCTCTACATCAGTGTAATAATATTGTGTTACAGTAAAAGTACCTTTACATCAGTGTAATAATATTGGTTACAGTAAAAGTACCTCTACCTCAGTGTAATAATATTGTTAAAGTAAAAGTACCTCTACCACAGTGTAATAATAATATTACAGTAAAAGTACCTCTACCACAGTGTAATAATAATATTACAGTAAAAGTACCTCTACCACAGTGTAATAATATTGTTAAAGTAAAAGTACCTCTACCACAGTGTAACAATATTACAGTAAAAGTACCTTTACATCAGTGTAATAATATTACAGTAAAAGTACCTCTACCACAGTGTAATAATATTGTTAAAGTAAAAGTACCTCTACCACAGTGTAATAATATTGTGTTACAGTAAAAGTACCTCTACCTCAGTGTAACAATATTACAGTAAAAGTACCTCTACCACAGTGTAATATTATTACAGTAAAAGTACCTCTACCACAGTGTAATAATATTGTGTTACAGTAAAAGTACCTCTACCTCAGTGTAACAATATTACAGTAAAAGTACCTCTACATCAGTGTAACAATATTGTTACAGTAAAAGTACCTCTACCACAGTGTAATAATATTGTTACAGTAAAAGTACCTCTACCACAGTGTAATAATATTGGTTACAGTAAAAGTACCTCTACCTCAGTGTAATAATATTGTTAAAGTAAAAGTACCTTTACATCAGTGTAACAATATTGTTACAGTAAAAGTACATTTACATCAGTGTAATAATATTACAGTAAAAGTACCTCTAAAACTTGTACTCATGGTTTAATAGATGAACTACTTATACTTTGACAGTAATCCATTTTTTAAATGTAGTAACCAAAAGAAAACTTTGGTGCAGCGCAGACTCCCTATTGGCTCCCCTTCGACCAATCAGGAGCGAGTATCTCATCCGTGCAGAATTAAAGTTGTTGCTGCAGATCAGAAACTCTGAATGTAACTCAGTGGACCTTGAAGGCCTCACAGCCCTGTGTGTGTGTGTGTGTGTGTGTGTGTGTGTGTGTGTGTGTGTGTGTGTGTGGGGGGGGGGGGGGGGGGGGGGGGGTTGCTAGGCAGCGAGCTCAGCTGCTTTCAGCTCTTTCCCAAACATGACATCATCGGATGGAGTCTGAATGAACAGGGAGGATGATTTTATGAGTTAAGTTGTGATTAATGGATCTTCTTTCTAGATATTGAACAATAGAGGATTGAACCATGTGATCGGTGGCATAAAGATTCAAGAAGCTGAGTTAGGTTTGGTGACTTTCTGTCAAAAAAAGCTTCCCTCAATATTGCAGAAAGTTATTATTCTTAATTATAAAGAAGTTCCAAGTGCTAAATAAAAGTACAACTGTAAAACATATAAATTTATAGACGGTTATGAATCAGCTGACAGGAAGTGAACATGGACACAGCTGCTGCCTGGCAGTCATTTGGTTCAAACCATGTTCTGTGTATAAGGAGTGGGCGCCATCTTGTTTCTTTTACCAATTAGTGAACAGGAAGTGAACATATATGGACGGAGGAGGAGGGACGTAGAGACGTTTATCCGTCTCTGGTGTCCACCTGTCAATCACCTCTTGGCCCCCCCGCCCTAGAGCATCCCCTGATTTATGGTCTGTTTGACTCTAAATTACATTAATTTACTAAATGAACATCACGCTGTATTGAAGAAGACTTGAAACTAGAGATTGAGACCAAAAACTAATGTTTACAATGTTTAAAGGAAGGAAGTGAACTTCTCTTTTAAAAACAGCTTAAAGCGTAGCATTGACCTGCTAACGCTAGTTAATGCTGAGCTAACGTAACGAGTCTCACTGTTACGCAACGGTTAACTGTCAACAGTCTGTGTTGGAGGGGCGGGACTTAGCAAAGGGTGAAGTAGAATATATAATAATGGCTAATTAATCATGTTAAGAGAGACAAGATCAATCTGAGTGTGTGTGTGCGTGTGTGTGTGTGTGTGTGTGTGTGTGTGTGTGTGTGTGTGTGTGTGTGCGTGTGCGTGTGCGTGTTTGTGTGTGTGTGTGTGTGTGTGTGCGTGTGTGTGTGTGCGTGTGTGTGTGTGTGTGTGTGTATGTGTGTGTGTGGGACAGATGAGGACAACAATAGTCGTCTGTACACAGCTAACAAAGACCTCCTCTTCTTTTTCTGTTTTCTACATGCCTCCTCCCTATCTTCCTCCTCTTCCTCCTCCTCCTCCTCCCTATCTTCCTCCTCATCCTCCCCCTCTTCCTCCTCCTCCTCCTCCTCTTCCTCCTCCTCCTCCTCCTCCCCCTCTTCCTCCTCCTCCTCCCTATCTTCCTCCTCCTCCTCCTCCCCCTCTTCCTCCTCCTCCTCCCTATCTTCCTCCTCCTCCCCCTCTTCCTCCCTCTCCCCCTCTTCCTCCTCCTCCTCCTCCTCCTCCCTATCTTCCTCCTCCTCCTCCCCCTCTTCCTCCCTCTCCCCCTCTTCCTCCTCCCCCTCCCCCTCTTCCTCCTCCTCCTCCCTATCTTCCTCCTCCTCCTCCTCCCCCTCTTCCTCCCCCTCCCCCTCTTCCTCCTCCTCCTCCCTATCTTCCTCCTCCTCCCCCTCTTCCTCCCTCTCCCCCTCTTCCTCCTCCTCCTCCTCCCTATCTTCCTCCTCCTCCTCCCCCTCTTCCTCCCTCTCCCCCTCTTCCTCCTCCCCCTCCCCCTCTTCCTCCTCCTCCTCCCTATCTTCCTCCTCCTCCTCCTCCCCCTCTTCCTCCCCCTCCCCCTCTTCCTCCTCCTCCTCCCTATCTTCCTCCTCCTCTCCCTCTTCCTCCCCCTGCTCCATCATCTCCATCTTGAATATATTGCTGTTGACTCGAGCTGCAACGGATCAATAAAACTCAGGGTTCTGATCGTCTCTAATATTTATTTTATGTTGATGTGAAAACATCTGGAGGATAAAACTTTATTGACTCTGTGATGGTTAACGGTAATCTGAGTCTAATTGACCGGTTGTTGGTTTATTTGTGTCTCAGCCATGTCTCCGGTCCTGGCGGGCTTCCTGGGAGCTGGTGTCCTGGTTCTGGTGGTGGTGGTTCTGGTTCTGCTCTGGTCTTTCTGCCAGCGCCGCTACCTGCGCGTCTCTGGACGCTACAAGCTGCACGGCGACCGCTACTGCGACGCCGAAGACCCCCCCTACAAGTTCATCCACATGCTCAAGGGCATCAGCATTTACCCAGAATCCCTCAGCAGCAGCAAGAGGATCGTCCGAGGTATCCGCCGTGCGGACCGCTCAACCCGGGAAGGGGACCGCGGCTGCCCCGCCACCGGCGCCGGGAGGGGCCTGGTGCTGGTGGACGCCGAGAACAACATCCTGGACGTCCCGGGGCAGCTGCAGATGAGTCACCTGGTGCCCCCCGCCGGGCCGGTGGAGCGAGCCCTGCCGGTCCGCGCCGACTACTGCTGCCTGGACAGCAGCTCGGCCAGCAGCAGCCAGACCAGCAGCAAGACGGCGTCCCCCTTCACCCCCGCCCCCTCGGAGCCGGAGCCCGAGCCCAGTCTGGGCGCCGTCAGCCTCACGGTCGACTACAACTTCCCCAAGAAGGCCCTGGTGGTGACCGTCGTCGGGGCCCGGGGGCTCCCAGCCATGGACGAGCAGGCGGGCAGCTCGGACCCCTACGTGAAGATGACCATCCTGCCGGAGAAGAAGCACCGCGTGAAGACCCGCGTGCTGAGGAAGACCTTGGACCCGCTGTTCGACGAGACCTTCACCTTCTACGGCGTGGCCTACAGCTCGCTGCCCGAGCTCACGCTGCACTTCCTGGTGCTCAGCTTCGACCGCTTCGCCCGCGACGATGTCATCGGGGAGGCCGTGGTGCCGCTGAAGGGCGTGGACCCGAGCACGGGCCGGGTCCACCTGAGCCAGCAGATCACCAAGAGGAACATGCAGGTAATACTGATCCATGTGAAGATTGTTAGAGGAAAGGCTGCTTAATGTTGAGGTACTTCTACTTCTAGTCCACGGCATCTCAGAGGGAAGTACATTTATTTGACTTTACCAGTCAAAGTAAAATATCAACTAATATTATGAAGTAGTATCCGGTCTAATTAAAAGTATTAAAGTATATTTAATAGTTCAAATGAGTTCCAGGTTTACATTATTAATGCAATTATTATAACAAAATTATAAATATAATATTTGTAACTAAGTATTTATAAGTATTATTTTACTTTTGGTACTTATAGTTATATTTTGATTCTAATACCTTTGTACTTTTACTACAAAGTAACATTTAAAATGCAGGACTTTTACTTGTGAGTAGAAAGTACAATACTTCCCTGTGTAGTAGAGGAGAAAGTACAATACTTCCCTGTGTAGTAGAGTAGAAAGTACAATACTTCCCTGTGTAGTAGAGTAGAAAGTACAATACTTCCCTGTGTAGTAGAGGAGAAAGTACAATACTTCCCTGTGTAGTAGAGTAGAAAGTACAATACTTCCCTGTGTAGTAGAGGAGAAAGTACAATACTTCCCTGTGTAGTAGATGAGAAAGTACAATACTTCCCTGTGTAGTAGAGTAGAAAGTACAATACTTCCCTGTGTAGTAGAGGAGAAAGTACAATACTTCCCTGTGTAGTAGAGTAGAACGTACAAGAGAAAGTACAATACTTCCCTGTGTAGTAGAGTGGAAAGTACAAGAGAAAGTACAATACTTCCCTGTGTAGTAGAGGAGAAAGTACAAGAGAAAGTACAATACTTCCCTGTGTAGTAGAGTGGAAAGTACAATACTTCCCTGTGTAGTAGAGGAGAAAGTACAGGAGAAAGTACAATACTTCCCTGTGTAGTAGAGGAGAAAGTACAAGAGAAAGTACAATACTTCCCTGTGTAGTAGAGGAGAATGTACAATACTTCCCTGTGTAGTAGAGGAGAAAGTACTACACTTCCCTGTGCAGTAGAGGAGAAAGTACTACACTTCCCTGTGTAGTAGAGGAGAAAGTACAATACTTTCCTGTGTAGTAGAGGAGAAAGTACAATACTTCCCTGTGTAGTAGAGGAGAAAGTACTACACTTCCCTGTGTAGTAGAGGAGAAAGTACAATACTTCCCTGTGTAGTAGAGGAGAAAGTACAAGAGAAAGTACAATACTTTCCTGTGTAGTAGAGGAGAAAGTACAATACTTTCCTGTGTAGTAGAGGAGAAAGTACAATACTTCCCTGTGTAGTAGAGGAGAAAGTACAAGAGAAAGTACAATACTTCCCTGTGTAGTAGAGGAAAAAGTACTACACTTCCCTGTGTAGTAGAGGAGAAAGTACAATACTTCCCTGTGTAGTAGAGGAGAAAGTACAAGAGAAAGTACAATACTTTCCTGTGTAGTAGAGGAGAAAGTACAATACTTTCCTGTGTAGTAGAGGAGAAAGTACAATACTTCCCTGTGTAGTAGAGGAGAAAGTACAAGAGAAAGTACAATACTTTCCTGTGTAGTAGAGGAGAAAGTACAATACTTTCCTGTGTAGTAGAGGAGAAAGTACAATACTTCCCTGTGTAGTAGAGGAGAAAGTACTACACTTCCCTGTGTAGTAGAGGAGAAAGTACAATACTTTCCTGTGTAGTAGAGGAGAAAGTACTACACTTCCCTGTGTAGTAGAGGAGAAAGTCCAATACTTCCCTGTGTAGTAGAGGAGAAAGTACAAGAGAAAGTACAATACTTTCCTGTGTAGTAGAGGAGAAAGTACAATACTTTCCTGTGTAGTAGAGGAGAAAGTACAATACTTTCCTGTGTAGTAGAGGAGAAAGTACTACACTTCCCTGTGTAGTAGAGGAGAAAGTACTACACTTCCCTGTGTAGTAGAGGTGAAAGTACTACACTTCCCTGTGTAGTAGAGGAGAAAGTACTACACTTCCCTGTGTAGTAGAGGAGAAAGTACAACACTTCCCTGTGTAGTAGAGGAGAAAGTACAATACTTTCCTGTGTAGTAGAGGAGAAAGTACAAGAGAAAGTACAATACTTCCCTGTGTAGTAGAGTGGAAAGTACAATACTTCCCTGTGTAGTAGAGGAGAAAGTACAGGAGAAAGTACAATACTTCCCTGTGTAGTAGAGGAGAAAGTACAAGAGAAAGTACAATACTTCCCTGTGTAGTAGAGGAGAATGTACAATACTTCCCTGTGTAGTAGAGGAGAAAGTACTACACTTCCCTGTGCAGTAGAGGAGAAAGTACTACACTTCCCTGTGTAGTAGAGGAGAAAGTACAATACTTTCCTGT
>NC_046981.1:1045000-1115000 GCF_009769545.1 Cyclopterus lumpus
AGAAGGAGAAATGTCCGAGCGTCAACATCATGAGGTGACTCCACAGCGTCCTCGCTCCCCTAAAGGATCAATTAACCAATTAACCAATTAACCAATTAACCCATCCATTAATATAGTTTATTTATTCTTTAGCTCAAATCTCTTTGGAGTCGTTAGTGGAGGGATACAAATTTAACTATTTCCTGTTTTCAAAATAAGTTGCATATTATATATACATATATACATATATATATATATATATATATATATATATATATATATATATATATATATATACATATATACATATATATATATATATATATATATATAAATATATATATACATATATACATATATACATCTCATATATAGGTATATATGAGATGTATATATAAATAATACAAATAAGATTTTTGGTAGAAATATGAGATTTATAGAAATCTCCAAATTGATGCAATAAAAGTACTTTTACAGTGTTGTAAAAGTACTTTTACTGCAGTAGTTGTATTATCTTGTCACTTGAGCTGAGAGACAGACAGGAAGTGGATGATCGGAGTACTTCCTGTGTTCCAGACCAGCGTGGTGCTCAGGGTCTCCAGTCTGCCTCTGGTCAGCTCGGCGATGCAGTCGGTGACGTCCGTGTACTCCGAGGTCAAAGGTCGCTACCCTCTGCTGCGGCTGGTGGGCGGAGTCGCGGAGGTCGGTGTCAGCGTCGCCATGACGAGAGCCACGCCCCTTCTTCAAAGTCTGGAGCCGCAGAGTACGCGTGTATAAATATTACATCACAACCAAGACTAGGACTAAGACCAGGACTAGGACCAGGACCAGGACCAGGACTAGGACCAGGACCAGGACTAAGTACAGGACTAGGACCAGGACTAAGTACAGGACTAGGACTAAGACCAGGACTAGGACCAGTACCAGGACTAAGTACAGGACTAGGACCAGGACTAAGACCAGGACTAGGACCAGGACTAGGACCAGGACCAAGACTAAGACCAGGACCAGGACCAGGACCAGGACTAGGACTAGAAAGACAGACCTGCTAACCACTGAACCACAGTCGACCCACATACTAGTAAATACTTTGACTACTACTACTACTACTACTACTACTACTACTACCACTACTACTACCACTACCACTACTACTACTACTACTACTATTACTACTACTACTACTACTACTACTACTACCACTACTACTACTACTACTACTACTACTACTACTACTACTACTACTACCACTACTACTACCACTACCACTACTACTACTACTACTACTACTACTACCACTACTACTACTACTACCACTACTACTACTACTACTACTACTACTACTACTACTACTACTGATTCTACTACTACTACTACTACTACTACTACTACTACTACTACTACTATTACTACTACTACTACTGATTCTACTACTACTACCACTACTAATTATACTACTACTACTACTACTACTACTACTACTACTGATTATACTACTACTACTACTACTACTGATTCTACTACTACTACTACTACCACTACTACTACTACTACTACCACTACTACTACTACTACTACTACTACTACTACTACTACTGATTCTACTACTACTACTACTGCTACTACTACTACTACTACTACTGATTCTACTACTACTACTACTGCTACTACTACTACTACTACTACTACTACTACTACTACTACTACCACTACTACTACTACTACTACTACTACTACTACTACTACTGATTCTACTACTACTACTACTACTACTACTGCTACTACTACTACTACTACTACTGATTCTACTACTACTACTACTGCTACTACTACTACTACTACTACTACTACTACTACTACTACTACTACTACTACTACTACTACTACCACTACTACTACTACTACTACTACTACTACTACTACTACTGATTCTACTACTACTACTACTACTACTACTACTACTACTACTACTACTACCACTACTACTACTACTACTACTACTACTACTACTACTACTACTACTACTACTACTACTACCACTACTACTACTACTACTACTACTACTACTACTACTACTACTACTACCACTACTACTACTACTACTACTACTACTACTACTACTACTACTGATTCTACTACTACTACTACTACTACTACTACTACTACTACTACTACTACTACTACCACTACTACTACTACTACTACTACTACTACTACTACTACTGATTCTACTACTACTACTACTACTACTACTGCTACTACTACTACTACTACTACTGATTCTACTACTACTACTACTGCTACTACTACTACTACTACTACTACTACTACTACTACTACTACTACTACTACTACTACTACTACCACCACTAATACTGCTGTAAATAACCCATCATACTAGTATTACTACTAGTACTCTTTGTACTTTCTGTCTTCAGTTGAAGTCGCCAACAGTTTTGCTCTCGTTGGTCTCGACCGTCTGGAGAAAAACTTCCCGATCCTGAACCAATCAACGGAGGAGGTTTGTTTATGATCTGATCAATATTGATCATCTAATCAATATTTATGATCTGATCAATATTGATCATCTAATCAATATTTATGATCTGATCAATATGTATGATCTGATCAATATTGATCATCTAATCAATATTTATGATCTGATCAATATTGATCATCTAATCAATATTTATGATCTGATCAATATTGATCATCTAATCAATATTTATGATCTGATCAATATTTATGATCTAATCAATATTTATGATCTGATCAATATTGATCATCTAATCAATATTTATGATCTGATCAATATGTATGATCTGATCAATATTGATCATCTAATCAATATTTATGATCTGATCAATATTGATCATCTAATCAATATTTATGATCTAATCAATATTGATCATCTAATCAATATTTATGATCTGATCAATATTGATCATCTAATCAATATTTATGATCTGATCAATATTTATGATCTAATCAATATTTATGATCTGATCAATATTGATCATCTAATCAATATTTATGATCTGATCAATATGTATGATCTGATCAATATTGATCATCTAATCAATATTTATGATCTGATCAATATTGATCATCTAATCAATATTTATGATCTAATCAATATTGATCATCTAATCAATATTTATGATCTAATCAATATTGATCATCTAATCAATATTTATGATCTGATCAATATTGATCATCTAATCAATATTTAATATCTGATCAATATTTATGATCTAATCAATATTGATCATCTAATCAATATTTAATATCTGATCAATATTTATTATCTGATCAATATTGATCATCTAATCAATATTTAATATCTGATCAATATTTATTATCTGATCAATGTTGATCATCTAATCAATATTGATCATCTAAGAACTATTTAATATCTGATCAATATTTATGATCTAATCAATATTGATCATCTAATCAATATTTATGATCCAATCAATATTTATTATCCGATCAATATTGATCATTTAATCAATATTTATTATCTAATCAGTAGTTATTGATCATTTGCATTTGTTAATACCTTTATTGCTCGTTCTGATTATTGTCTGTAATAACATTGATTGACAGGTGAATTGATCCCCACCTGATGCGTTTGATATCCTGTTGACATGGGTGCACGTAACCAAAGGGGGCGTGGCCTCTCTCCCCAGGTGCTGGGCCACCTGAAGGACGCCGTGCAGCTGACGCTGGACGACGTGCAGCTGTGGGTGGCGGACGGCCTGGACGGCGCCCTGGACCAGCTGGAGCGGCTGTCGGACGGCGCGCTGGGCGCCGCGCGGCTGCTGCAGGACAGCCAGGTGGGCCGGGCGGCGGCGGCGGCGCTGGACGACCTGCTGGGCCGCCTGGAGGAGGCCGCCGCCTCCTACCTGCCCCTCCCCCCCACGCTGCGTGAGTACGGGGGCGGAGCTTTTATTGTGAGGGTCCAGATAGCCCCTCCCCCCCACGCTGCGTGAGTACGGGGGCGGAGCTTTTATTGTGAGGGTCCAGATAGCCCCTCCCCCCCACGCTGCGTGAGTACGGGGGCGGAGCTTTTATTGTGAGGGTCCAGATAGCCCCTCCCCCCCACGCTGCATGAGTACGGGGGCGGAGCTTTTATTCTGAGGGTCCAGATAGCCCCTCCCCCCCACGCTGCATGAGTACGGGGCCTCTTGTGTTAGTCTGCAGTGACCTCTAGTGACCTGATGATGATGATGAGGATGATGAAGGTGGTACCCTGGTCTCGGTGTCCCTCAGGGCGCGAGTGGGAGATGAAGGTGCAGCAGTACGAGGATGAAGACGAGGAGGAGCCCAGTCTGTGGACCCGGGTCCGGAGCCTCCTGCTGAACCTCAGCCTGCAGCTCTACCACCGGCTGATGAAGATCAGGGAGCAGCTCCAGAGGACCATGAGGACCATGGGGGACGCGGCAGACCAGGTAGGCTTCTTCTGCTCCCAGTCCTCCCAGTTCAACCAGAGGGCCTCACCGTATCAGCTGCTGACCTCTTGTGACCCCTGTAGGTGGGTCTGGGTCGGGTCCTGGAGCTGGTGGGTGAGCTGCTGCGGTACCTGCAGGACCTCCTGGTGGCATTGGTGTACCGGGCCGAGAGCCTCCGGGAGCTGACCCTCGGCGGGGTCAGAGGTCAGGCCGCCATGTTGGCCGAGCTCCGCCCCCTCCGTCAGATCAGAGAGCTGCCGGTTCGGATCCAGCAGCTGCTGGGAGACCTGCAGGACCTGTCCAAGATCCTGCTGCAGCTGGTCATCAACGCCACGCCGCTCTACAACATGGTGGGCCACACACACCTGAGACACACACACCTGAGACACATAACAGTCTTTGTGCTATGCTAAGCTAATAGTATTTGTGCTAGGCTAAGCTAACACTCTTTGAGCTAAGCTAACAGTCTTTGTGCTACACTAAGGTAACAGTATTTGTGCTCAGCTCCAGCAGCCGTCCCCTCAGGAGGTGGAGGACTTCCTGAACCAGGAGGACGTAGCGGCCGACAGTTCGTCCCGTCGCAGCTCCGCCAACAACCTCTTCCTGAAGGCGATGGACGGACGTCCTCGCCGCCGCCGGAGTCTCTACTCCCGCGCCACCCGGGGCCCCCAGAGCCCCGACCCCCCCAACGGCCGCCGCCGCTCCAGCACGAAGGACCTCATGGCCCCGGAGATGGAGGACCTTAAGATCCCGTCCGAAGACGTCGTCGTCCTCCGCCGGCCGTCCGCCACCGAGCTGCTCCTCGCGCCGCTCAAACAGTTCGTCTCTCAGAGCCAGAAGGCCTTCGAGTACCTGAGTCCCAACACCCTGGACCCCACTGAGGAGGACGAGTCCTAAGCGCTTGTCGGTACGCGTTCACCGGCGGAGCGACCATCAACATGTTAGCGGTTCATAAATCTGCACCTTTTTATTTTACGTCAACGAAAAGAAACTTTCAGTCTCTCATTTAAACAATTTCTCGCGAATACATTTTGTTCATTCCACCACACGACCTTTAAACGTCGACCTTGAGGAGGGAACAGTTGCTTTCAGCCACGTCTCTCGACCTTCATCCATCACACGGTCATGAAGTCCATGAGACGTGGCTTCAAAACCAGTTATTTACCCCTCAAGGCCACCGTAGACTCCAGTTTACTGTGCCGAAGACTCCTTCTCTTTGTCCTTCTTCTCCTTCTCCTCCTTCTTCTCCTTCTCCTTGTCCTTCTTCTTCTTCTCCTTGTCCTTCTTCTCCTTCTCCTTGTCCTTCTTCTCCTTCTCCTTCTCCTCCTTCTTCTCCTTGTCCTTCTTCTCCTTCTCCTTGTCCTTCTTCTCCTTCTCCTTCTCCTCCTTCTTCTCCTTGTCCTTCTTCTTCATCTCCTTGTCCTCCTTCTTCTCCTTGTCCTCCTTCTTCTCCTTGTCCTTCTTCTTCTCCTCCTCCCTCTTCTCCTCCTCCTCCTTCGCCTCCTCCTCCTCCTCCTCCTCCTCCTCCTCCTCCTCCTCCTCCTCCTCCTCAAAGATTAAAAGATTATTTAAATATGTGCAGTTCATCTGAACAGATTTTTAGTCAGAAATAAAGGTTTAAAGTCCCATATTAACAAATATATATTCTAATATATTCTAATATGTATGTGTGTTTGTGTCAACATAATAAAGCTTTTGGACTCTGCAGCTTCACTTCAGTTTATTTGTATCACAATAAAGAAAAAGTCCATAAACATCCAAGTAACATTTCTGAATATCAGACATGATCAAAATAAACTTCTGTCGTCTGAAACGTTTTTAATCAGAGCTCCAATAAACAAACTGAGGATCAATAACTGAACGTTTAGATTAGCCAACGCCTCCTACAGGCTGTATATTGTATACAAACATAATATATAATCCTGAAGACAGGAAGTGTAAGTGTTATTAAGTCTGAACAATGGTACAGTCTGAATGTTGTTAGTCTGAATGTTGGTACAGTCTGAATGTTGTTACAGTCTGAATGTTGTTAGTCTGAATGTTGTTACAGTCTGAATGTTGGTACAGTCTGAATGTTGGTAGTCTGAATGTTGGTACAGTCTGAACGTTGTTACAGTCTGAATGTTGGTACAGTCTGAACGTTGTTACAGTCTGAATGTTGGTACAGTCTGAACGTTGTTACAGTCTGAATGTTGTTAGTCTGAATGTTGGTACAGTCTGAATGTTGGTACAGTCTGAATGTTGGTACAGTCTGAATGTTGGTACAGTCTGAACGTTGTTACAGTCTGAATGTTGGTACAGTCTGAACGTTGTTACAGTCTGAATGTTGTTAGTCTGAATGTTGTTACAGTCTGAATGTTGTTACAGTCTGACTGTTGGTACAGTCTGAACGTTGTTACAGTCTGAATGTTGGTACAGTCTGAACGTTGTTACAGTCTGAATGTTGGTAGTCTGAATGTTGGTACAGTCTGAATGTTGGTACAGTCTGAATGTTGTTAGTCTGAATGTTGTTACAGTCTGAATGTTGTTACAGTCTGACTGTTGGTACAGTCTGAATGTTGGTACAGTCTGACTGTTGGTACAGTCTGAATGTTGGTACAGTCTGACTGTTGGTACAGTCTGAATGTTGGTACAGTCTGACTGTTGGTACAGTCTGAATGTTGGTACAGTCTGAATGTTGTTACAGTCTGAATGTTGGTACAGTCTGAATGTTGTTACAGTCTGAATGTTGGTACAGTCTGAATGTTGGTACAGTCTGAACGTTGGTACAGTCTGAATGTTGTTAGTCTGAATGTTGTTAGTCTGAATGTTGTTAGTCTGAATGTTGTTAGTCTGAATGTTGGTACAGTCTGAATGTTGGTAGTCTGAATGTTGGTACAGTCTGAATGTTGTTAGTCTGAATGTTGGTACAGTCTGAATGTTGGTACAGTCTGAATGTTGTTAGTCTGAATGTTGGTACAGTCTGAATGTTGTTAGTCTGAATGTTGTTACAGTCTGAACGTTGGTACGGTCTGAATGTTGTTACAGTCTGAACGTTGGTACAGTCTGAATGTTGTTAGTCTGAATGTTGGTACAGTCTGAATGTTGTTACAGTCTGATCGTTGGTACAGTCTGAATGTTGTTAGTCTGAATGTTGTTAGTCTAAATGTTGTTAC
This sequence comes from Cyclopterus lumpus, assembly GCF_009769545.1. Classification (NCBI taxonomy): domain Eukaryota; kingdom Metazoa; phylum Chordata; class Actinopteri; order Perciformes; family Cyclopteridae; genus Cyclopterus; species Cyclopterus lumpus. The sequence goes on from NC_046981.1 coordinate 1,052,589, forward strand.
AGTCTGAATGTTGGTACAGTCTAAATGTTGGTACAGTCTGAATGTTGGTAGTCTGAATGTTGTTAGTCTGAACGTTGGTACAGTCTGAATGTTGTTAGTCTGAATGTTGTTAGTCTAAATGTTGTTACAGTCTGAATGTTGGTACAGTCTGAATGTTGGTAGTCTGAATGTTGGTACAGTCTGAATGTTGGTACAGTCTGAATGTTGGTACAGTCTGAATGTTGTTAGTCTGAATATTGGTACAGTCTGAATGTTGTTACAGTCTGAATGTTGGTACAGTCTGAATGTTGTTAGTCTGAATGTTGTTACAGTCTGAATGTTGTTACAGTCTGAATGTTGGTACAGTCTGACTGTTGGTACAGTCTGAATGTTGGTACAGTCTGACTGTTGGTACAGTCTGAATGTTGGTACAGTCTGAATGTTGGTACAGTCTGACTGTTGGTACAGTCTGAATGTTGGTACAGTCTGAATGTTGTTACAGTCTGAATGTTGGTACAGTCTGAATGTTGGTACAGTCTGATCGTTGGTACAGTCTGAATGTTGGTAGTCTGAATGTTGTTAGTCTGAATGTTGGTACAGTCTGAATGTTGTTAGTCTGAATGTTGTTACAGTCTGATCGTTGGTACAGTCTGAATGTTGGTAGTCTGAATGTTGTTAGTCTGAATGTTGTTAGTCTGAATGTTGTTAGTCTGAATGTTGGTACAGTCTGAATGTTGGTACAGTCTGAATGTTGGTAGTCTGAATGTTGGTACAGTCTGAATGTTGGTACAGTCTGAATGTTGGTAGTCTGAATGTTGGTACAGTCTGAACGTTGGTACAGTCTGAATGTTGGTACAGTCTGAATGTTGGTACAGTCTGAATGTTGTTAGTCTGAATGTTGGTACAGTCTGAATGTTGTTACAGTCTGAACGTTGGTACGGTCTGAATGTTGTTACAGTCTGAACGTTGGTACAGTCTGAATGTTGTTAGTCTGAATATTGGTACAGTCTGAATGTTGTTACAGTCTGATCGTTGGTACAGTCTGAATGTTGTTACAGTCTGAACGTTGGTAGTCTGAATGTTGGTAGTCTGAATGTTGTTACAGTCTGAACGTTGGTACAGTCTGAATGTTGTTAGTCTGAATGTTGTTAGTCTAAATGTTGTTACAGTCTGAATGTTGGTACAGTCTGAATGTTGGTAGTCTGAATGTTGGTACAGTCTGAATGTTGGTACAGTCTGAACGTTGGTACAGTCTGAATGTTGTTAGTCTGAATGTTGGTACAGTCTGAATGTTGTTACAGTCTGAATGTTGGTAGTCTGAATGTTGGTACAGTCTGAATGTTGTTACAGTCTGAATGTTGTTACAGTCTGAATGTTGGTACAGTCTGAACGTTGGTAGTCTGAATGTTGGTACAGTCTGAATGTTGGTACAGTCTGAATGTTGTTAGTCTGAATGTTGTTACAGTCTGAATGTTGGTACAGTCTGAACGTTGGTAGTCTGAATGTTGGTACAGTCTGATCGTTGGTAGTCTGAATGTTGGTACAGTCTGAATGTTGGTACAGTCTGAATGTTGGTACAGTCTGATCGTTGGTAGTCTGAATGTTGGTACAGTCTGAATGTTGGTACAGTCTGATCGTTGGTAGTCTGAATGTTGTTACAGTCTGAATGTTGGTACAGTCTGATCGTTGGTAGTCTGAATGTTGTTACAGTCTGAATGTTGGTACAGTCTGAACGTTGGTAGTCTGAATGTTGGTACAGTCTGAACGTTGGTACAGTCTGAATGTTGTTAGTCTGAATGTTGGTACAGTCTGAATGTTGGTACAGTCTGAATGTTGTTAGTCTGAATGTTGGTACAGTCTGAACGTTGGTACAGTCTGAATGTTGTTAGTCTGAATGTTGGTACAGTCTGAATGTTGTTACAGTCGGAATGTTGTTACAGTCGGAATGTTGTTAGTCTGAACGTTGGTACAGTCTGAACGTTGGTACAGTCTGAATGTTGTTAGTCTGAATGTTGGTAGTCTGAATGTTGGTACAGTCTGAATGTTGGTACAGTCTGAACGTTGGTACAGTCTGAATGTTGTTAGTCTGAATGTTGGTACAGTCTGAATGTTGTTACAGTCTGAATGTTGGTAGTCTGAATGTTGGTACAGTCTGAATGTTGTTACAGTCTGAATGTTGTTACAGTCTGAATGTTGGTACAGTCTGAACGTTGGTAGTCTGAATGTTGGTACAGTCTGATCGTTGGTAGTCTGAATGTTGGTACAGTCTGAATGTTGGTACAGTCTGAATGTTGGTACAGTCTGATCGTTGGTAGTCTGAATGTTGGTACAGTCTGAATGTTGGTACAGTCTGATCGTTGGTAGTCTGAATGTTGGTACAGTCTGATCGTTGGTAGTCTGAATGTTGGTACAGTCTGAATGTTGGTACAGTCTGAATGTTGTTACAGTCTGAATGTTGTTAGTCTGAATGTTGTTACAGTCTGAATGTTGTTACAGTCTGAATGTTGGTACAGTCTGAATGTTGTTAGTCTGAATGTTGGTACAGTCTGAACGTTGGTACAGTCTGAATGTTGTTAGTCTGAATGTTGGTACAGTCTGAATGTTGTTAGTCTGAATGTTGGTACAGTCTGAATGTTGTTACAGTCTGAATGTTGGTACAGTCTGAATGTTGTTAGTCTGAATGTTGGTACAGTCTGAACGTTGGTACAGTCTGAATGTTGTTAGTCTGAATGTTGGTACAGTCTGAACGTTGGTACAGTCTGAATGTTGTTAGTCTGAATGTTGTTACAGTCTGAATGTTGTTAGTCTGAATGTTGTTACAGTCTGATCGTTGGTAGTCTGAATGTTGGTAGTCTGAATGTTGGTACAGTCTGAATGTTGTTACAGTCTGAATGTTGTTAGTCTGAATGTTGTTACAGTCTGAATGTTGGTACAGTCTGAATGTTGTTAGTCTGAATGTTGTTACAGTCTGAACGTTGTTAGTCTGAATGTTGTTAGTCTGAATGTTGTTACAGTCTGATCGTTGGTAGTCTGAATGTTGTTACAGTCTGAATGTTGTTAGTCTGAATGTTGGTACAGTCTGAATGTTGTTAGTCTGAATGTTGGTACAGTCTGAATGTTGGTACAGTCTGAATGTTGGTACAGTCTGAACGTTGGTAGTCTGAATGTTGTTACAGTCTGAATGTTGTTAGTCTGAATGTTGTTACAGTCTGAATGTTGGTACAGTCTGATCGTTGGTAGTCTGAATGTTGGTACAGTCTGATCGTTGGTAGTCTGAATGTTGGTACAGTCTGAATGTTGTTACAGTCTGAATGTTGTTAGTCTGAATGTTGGTAGTCTGAACGTTGGTAGTCTGAATGTTGTTAGTCTGAATGTTGGTACAGTCTGAATGTTGTTACAGTCTGAATGTTGTTACAGTCTGAATGTTGTTAGTCTGAATGTTGTTAGTCTGAATGTTGTTACAGTCTGAATGTTGTTAGTCTGAATGTTGTTACAGTCTGAATGTTGTTAGTCTGAATGTTGTTACAGTCTGAACGTTGTTAGTCTGAATGTTGTTACAGTCTGAATGTTGTTAGTCTGAATGTTGGTAGTCTGAATGTTGGTACAGTCTGAATGTTGTTAGTCTGAATGTTGGTAGTCTGAATGTTGTTACAGTCTGAATGTTGTTAGTCTGAATGTTGTTAGTCTGAATGTTGTTACAGTCTGAATGTTGTTACAGTCTGAATGTTGTTACAGTCTGAATGTTGTTACAGTCTGAATGTTGTTACAGTCTGAATGTTGTTAGTCTGAATGTTGTTACAGTCTGAATGTTGGTAGTCTGAATGTTGTTACAGTCTGATCGTTGGTAGTCTGAATGTTGGTACAGTCTGAATGTTGGTACAGTCTGAATGTTGGTAGTCTGAATGTTGTTACAGTCTGATCGTTGGTAGTCTGAATGTTGTTAGTCTGAATGTTGGTACAGTCTGAATGTTGGTACAGTCTGAATGTTGTTAGTCTGAATGTTGGTACAGTCCGAATGTTGTTACAGTCTGAATGTTGGTAGTCTGAATGTTGTTACAGTCTGAATGTTGTTACAGTCTGAATGTTGTTACAGTCTGAATGTTGTTACAGTCTGAATGTTGGTACAGTCTGAATGTTGGTACAGTCTGAATGTTGTTAGTCTAAATGTTGGTACAGTCTGAATGTTGGTACAGTCTGAATGTTGGTACAGTCTGAATGTTGTTAGTCTGAATGTTGGTACAGTCCGAATGTTGTTACAGTCTGAATGTTGGTAGTCTGAATGTTGTTACAGTCTGAATGTTGTTACAGTCTGAATGTTGGTAGTCTGAATGTTGTTACAGTCTGAATGTTGTTACAGTCTGAATGTTGTTACAGTCTGAACGTTGGTACAGTCTGAATGTTGTTAGTCTGAATGTTGTTACAGTCTGAATGTTGTTACAGTCTGAATGTTGTTACAGTCTGAATGTTGGTACAGTCTGAACGTTGGTACAGTCTGAATGTTGTTAGTCTGAACGTTGGTACAGTCTGAATGTTGTTAGTCTGAATGTTGTTAGTCTGAATGTTGGTAGTCTGAATGTTGGTACAGTCTGAATGTTAGTACAGTCTGAATGTTGTTAGTCTGAATGTTGTTACAGTCTGAATGTTGTTACAGTCTGAATGTTGTTAGTCTGAATGTTGTTACAGTCTGAATGTTGGTACAGTCTGAATGTTGTTACAGTCTGAATGTTGTTAGTCTGAATGTTGTTACAGTCTGAACGTTGTTAGTCTGAATGTTGTTACAGTCTGAATGTTGTTAGTCTGAATGTTGTTACAGTCTGAATGTTGGTACAGTCTGAATGTTGTTACAGTCTGAATGTTGTTAGTCTGAATGTTGTTACAGTCTGAATGTTGTTAGTCTGAATGTTGTTACAGTCTGAATGTTGGTACAGTCTGAATGTTGGTACAGTCTGAATGTTGTTACAGTCTGAATGTTGGTACAGTCTGAATGTTGTTACAGTCTGAACGTTGGTACAGTCTGATCGTTGGTAGTCTGAATGTTGGTACAGTCTGAATGTTGGTACAGTCTGAATGTTGGTACAGTCTGAATGTTGTTAGTCTGAATGTTGTTACAGTCTGAATGTTGGTACAGTCTGAATGTTGTTAGTCTGAATGTTGGTACAGTCTGAATGTTGTTAGTCTGAATGTTGTTAGTCTGAATGTTGTTAGTCTGAATGTTGTTACAGTCTGAATGTTGTTAGTCTGAATGTTGGTACAGTCTGAACGTTGGTACAGTCTGATCGTTGGTAGTCTGAATGTTGTTAGTCTGAATGTTGGTACAGTCTGAATGTTGGTACAGTCTGAATGTTGTTAGTCTGAATGTTGGTACAGTCTGAATGTTGTTACAGTCTGAATGTTGGTAGTCTGAATGTTGTTACAGTCTGAATGTTGTTACAGTCTGAATGTTGGTAGTCTGAATGTTGGTACAGTCTGAATGTTGGTACAGTCTGAATGTTGGTACAGTCTGAATGTTGTTAGTCTGAATGTTGGTACAGTCTGATCGTTGGTAGTCTGAATGTTGTTAGTCTGAATGTTGGTACAGTCTGAATGTTGTTACAGTCTGAATGTTGTTAGTCTGAATGTTGTTACAGTCTGAATGTTGTTACAGTCTGAATGTTGTTACAGTCTGAATGTTGTTAGTCTGAATGTTGTTAGTCTGAATGTTGTTACAGTCTGAATGTTGTTACAGTCTGAATGTTGTTAGTCTGAATGTTGTTACAGTCTGAATGTTGGTAGTCTGAATGTTGTTACAGTCTGAATGTTGGTACAGTCTGAATGTTGGTACAGTCTGAATGTTGTTAGTCTGAATGTTGGTACAGTCTGAATGTTGTTACAGTCTGAATGTTGGTAGTCTGAATGTTGGTAGTCTGAATGTTGGTACAGTCTGAATGTTGTTACAGTCTGAATGTTGGTACAGTCTGAATGTTGGTACAGTCTGAATGTTGTTAGTCTAAATGTTGGTACAGTCTGAATGTTGGTACAGTCTGAATGTTGGTACAGTCTGAATGTTGGTAGTCTGAATGTTGTTACAGTCTGAATGTTGGTACAGTCTGAATGTTGGTACAGTCTGAATGTTGGTACAGTCTGAATGTTGGTACAATCTGATCGTTGGTAGTCTGAATGTTGTTACAGTCTGAATGTTGGTACAGTCTGAATGTTGGTACAGTCTGAATGTTGGTAGTCTGAATGTTGTTACAGTCTGAATGTTGGTACAGTCTGAATGTTGTTAGTCTAAATGTTGGTACAGTCTGAATGTTGGTACAGTCTGAATGTTGGTACAGTCTGAATGTTGGTAGTCTGAATGTTGTTACAGTCTGAACGTTGGTACAGTCTGAATGTTGTTAGTCTGAATGTTGGTACAGTCTGAACATTGGTACAGTCTGAATGTTGGTACAGTCTGAATGTTGTTACAGTCTGAATGTTGTTAGTCTGAATGTTGTTACAGTCTGAATGTTGGTACAGTCTGAACGTTGGTAAAGTCTGAATGTTGTTACAGTCTGAATGTTGGTACAGTCTGAACGTTGGTAAAGTCTGAATGTTGTTACAGTCTGAATGTTGGTACAGTCTGAATGTTGTTAGTCTGAATGTTGTTAGTCTGAATGTTGTTAGTCTGAATGTTGGTAGTCTGAATGTTGGTACAGTCTGAATGTTAGTACAGTCTGAATGTTGTTAGTCTGAATGTTGGTACAGTCTGAATGTTGGTACAGTCTGATCGTTGGTATTCTGAATGTTGTTAGTCTGAATGTTGTTAGTCTGAATGTTGTTAGTCTGAATGTTGTTAGTCTGAATGTTGGTACAGTCTGAATGTTGGTAGTCTGAATGTTGGTACAGTCTGAACGTTGGTACAGTCTGAATGTTGGTACAGTCTGAATGTTGGTACAGTCTGAATGTTGTTAGTCTGAATGTTGGTACAGTCTGAATGTTGTTACAGTCTGAACGTTGGTACGGTCTGAATGTTGTTAGTCTGAATGTTGGTACAGTCTGAATGTTGTTACAGTCTGATCGTTGGTACAGTCTGAATGTTGTTACAGTCTGAACGTTGGTACAGTCTGAATGTTGGTACAGTCTGATCGTTGGTAGTCTGAATGTTGTTAGTCTGAACGTTGGTACAGTCTGAATGTTGTTAGTCTGAATGTTGTTAGTCTAAATGTTGTTACAGTCTGAATGTTGGTACAGTCTGAATGTTGGTAGTCTGAATGTTGGTACAGTCTGAATGTTGGTACAGTCTGAACGTTGGTACAGTCTGAATGTTGTTAGTCTGAATGTTGGTACAGTCTGAATGTTGTTACAGTCTGAATGTTGGTAGTCTGAATGTTGGTACAGTCTGAATGTTGTTACAGTCTGAATGTTGTTACAGTCTGAATGTTGGTACAGTCTGAACGTTGGTAGTCTGAATGTTGGTACAGTCTGATCGTTGGTAGTCTGAATGTTGGTACAGTCTGAATGTTGGTACAGTCTGAATGTTGTTAGTCTGAATGTTGTTACAGTCTGAATGTTGGTACAGTCTGAACGTTGGTAGTCTGAATGTTGGTACAGTCTGATCGTTGGTAGTCTGAATGTTGGTACAGTCTGAATGTTGGTACAGTCTGAATGTTGGTACAGTCTGATCGTTGGTAGTCTGAATGTTGGTACAGTCTGAATGTTGGTACAGTCTGATCGTTGGTAGTCTGAATGTTGTTACAGTCTGAATGTTGGTACAGTCTGAACGTTGGTAGTCTGAATGTTGGTACAGTCTGAACGTTGGTACAGTCTGAATGTTGTTAGTCTGAATGTTGGTACAGTCTGAACGTTGGTACAGTCTGAATGTTGTTAGTCTGAATGTTGGTACAGTCTGAATGTTGTTAGTCTGAATGTTGGTACAGTCTGAATGTTGGTACAGTCTGAATGTTGTTAGTCTGAATGTTGGTACAGTCTGAACGTTGGTACAGTCTGAATGTTGTTAGTCTGAATGTTGGTACAGTCTGAATGTTGTTACAGTCTGAATGTTGTTACAGTCTGAATGTTGTTAGTCTGAACGTTGGTACAGTCTGAATGTTGTTAGTCTGAATGTTGGTAGTCTGAATGTTGGTACAGTCTGAATGTTGGTACAGTCTGAACGTTGGTACAGTCTGAATGTTGTTAGTCTGAATGTTGGTACAGTCTGAATGTTGTTACAGTCTGAATGTTGGTAGTCTGAATGTTGGTACAGTCTGAATGTTGTTACAGTCTGAATGTTGTTACAGTCTGAATGTTGGTACAGTCTGAACGTTGGTAGTCTGAATGTTGGTACAGTCTGATCGTTGGTAGTCTGAATGTTGGTACAGTCTGAATGTTGGTACAGTCTGAATGTTGGTACAGTCTGATCGTTGGTAGTCTGAATGTTGGTACAGTCTGAATGTTGGTACAGTCTGATCGTTGGTAGTCTGAATGTTGGTACAGTCTGATCGTTGGTAGTCTGAATGTTGGTACAGTCTGAATGTTGTTACAGTCTGAATGTTGGTACAGTCTGAATGTTGTTAGTCTGAATGTTGGTACAGTCTGAACGTTGGTACAGTCTGAATGTTGTTAGTCTGAATGTTGGTACAGTCTGAACGTTGGTACAGTCTGAATGTTGTTAGTCTGAATGTTGTTACAGTCTGAATGTTGTTAGTCTGAATGTTGTTACAGTCTGATCGTTGGTAGTCTGAATGTTGGTAGTCTGAATGTTGGTACAGTCTGAATGTTGTTACAGTCTGAATGTTGTTAGTCTGAATGTTGTTACAGTCTGAATGTTGGTACAGTCTGAATGTTGTTAGTCTGAATGTTGTTACAGTCTGAACGTTGTTAGTCTGAATGTTGTTAGTCTGAATGTTGTTACAGTCTGATCGTTGGTAGTCTGAATGTTGGTACAGTCTGATCGTTGGTAGTCTGAATGTTGGTACAGTCTGAATGTTGGTACAGTCTGAATGTTGTTAGTCTGAATGTTGTTACAGTCTGAACGTTGTTAGTCTGAATGTTGGTACAGTCTGAATGTTGGTACAGTCTGATCGTTGGTAGTCTGAATGTTGGTACAGTCTGATCGTTGGTAGTCTGAATGTTGGTACAGTCTGAATGTTGTTACAGTCTGAATGTTGGTACAGTCTGAATGTTGTTAGTCTGAATGTTGGTACAGTCTGAACGTTGGTACAGTCTGAATGTTGTTAGTCTGAATGTTGGTACAGTCTGAACGTTGGTACAGTCTGAATGTTGTTAGTCTGAATGTTGTTACAGTCTGAATGTTGTTAGTCTGAATGTTGTTACAGTCTGATCGTTGGTAGTCTGAATGTTGGTAGTCTGAATGTTGGTACAGTCTGAATGTTGTTACAGTCTGAATGTTGTTAGTCTGAATGTTGGTACAGTCTGAACGTTGTTAGTCTGAATGTTGTTAGTCTGAATGTTGTTACAGTCTGAATGTTGGTACAGTCTGAATGTTGTTAGTCTGAATGTTGGTACAGTCCGAATGTTGTTACAGTCTGAATGTTGGTAGTCTGAATGTTGTTACAGTCTGAATGTTGTTACAATCTGAATGTTGGTAGTCTGAATGTTGTTACAGTCTGAATGTTGTTACAGTCTGAATGTTGGTACAGTCTGAATGTTGGTACAGTCTGAACGTTGGTAGTCTGAATGTTGGTACAGTCTGATCGTTGGTAGTCTGAATGTTGGTACAGTCTGAATGTTGGTACAGTCTGAATGTTGGTACAGTCTGATCGTTGGTAGTCTGAATGTTGGTACAGTCTGAATGTTGGTACAGTCTGATCGTTGGTAGTCTGAATGTTGGTACAGTCTGATCGTTGGTAGTCTGAATGTTGGTACAGTCTGAATGTTGTTACAGTCTGAATGTTGGTACAGTCTGAATGTTGTTAGTCTGAATGTTGGTACAGTCTGAACGTTGGTACAGTCTGAATGTTGTTACAGTCTGAATGTTGGTAGTCTGAATGTTGGTACAGTCTGAATGTTGTTACAGTCTGAACGTTGTTACAGTCTGAATGTTGTTAGTCTGAATGTTGTTACAGTCTGATCGTTGGTAGTCTGAATGTTGGTACAGTCTGAATGTTGTTAGTCTGAATGTTGGTACAGTCTGAACGTTGTTAGTCTGAATGTTGTTACAGTCTGAATGTTGGTACAGTCTGAATGTTGTTAGTCTGAATGTTGGTACAGTCTGAATGTTGTTACAGTCTGAATGTTGTTAGTCTGAATGTTGGTACAGTCTGAATGTTGTTAGTCTGAATGTTGGTACAGTCTGAATGTTGGTACAGTCTGAATGTTGGTACAGTCTGAACGTTGGTAGTCTGAATGTTGTTACAGTCTGAATGTTGTTAGTCTGAATGTTGTTACAGTCTGAATGTTGGTACAGTCTGATCGTTGGTAGTCTGAATGTTGGTACAGTCTGAATGTTGTTACAGTCTGAATGTTGTTAGTCTGAATGTTGGTAGTCTGAACGTTGGTAGTCTGAATGTTGTTAGTCTGAATGTTGGTACAGTCTGAATGTTGTTACAGTCTGAATGTTGTTACAGTCTGAATGTTGTTAGTCTGAATGTTGTTACAGTCTGATCGTTGGTAGTCTGAATGTTGTTACAGTCTGAATGTTGTTAGTCTGAATGTTGTTACAGTCTGAATGTTGTTAGTCTGAATGTTGTTACAGTCTGAACGTTGTTAGTCTGAATGTTGTTACAGTCTGAATGTTGTTAGTCTGAATGTTGTTACAGTCTGAATGTTGTTAGTCTGAATGTTGTTACAGTCTGAATGTTGTTAGTCTGAATGTTGGTACAGTCTGAATGTTGTTAGTCTGAATGTTGGTACAGTCTGAATGTTGGTACAGTCTGAATGTTGGTACAGTCTGAACGTTGGTAGTCTGAATGTTGTTACAGTCTGAATGTTGTTAGTCTGAATGTTGTTAGTCTGAATGTTGTTACAGTCTGAATGTTGTTACAGTCTGAATGTTGTTACAGTCTGAATGTTGTTAGTCTGAATGTTGTTACAGTCTGAATGTTGGTAGTCTGAATGTTGTTACAGTCTGATCGTTGGTAGTCTGAATGTTGGTACAGTCTGAATGTTGGTACAGTCTGAATGTTGGTACAGTCTGAATGTTGTTAGTCTGAATGTTGTTACAGTCTGATCGTTGGTAGTCTGAATGTTGTTAGTCTGAATGTTGGTACAGTCTGAATGTTGGTACAGTCTGAATGTTGTTAGTCTGAATGTTGGTACAGTCCGAATGTTGTTACAGTCTGAATGTTGGTAGTCTGAATGTTGTTACAGTCTGAATGTTGTTACAATCTGAATGTTGGTAGTCTGAATGTTGTTACAGTCTGAATGTTGTTACAGTCTGAATGTTGGTACAGTCTGAATGTTGGTACAGTCTGAATGTTGTTAGTCTAAATGTTGGTACAGTCTGAATGTTGGTACAGTCTGAATGTTGGTACAGTCTGAATGTTGGTAGTCTGAATGTTGTTACAGTCTGAACGTTGGTACAGTCTGAATGTTGTTAGTCTGAATGTTGTTACAGTCTGAATGTTGTTACAGTCTGAATGTTGTTACAGTCTGAATGTTGGTACAGTCTGAACGTTGGTACAGTCTGAATGTTGTTAGTCTGAACGTTGGTACAGTCTGAATGTTGTTAGTCTGAATGTTGTTAGTCTGAATGTTGTTAGTCTGAATGTTGTTACAGTCTGAATGTTGGTACAGTCTGAATGTTAGTACAGTCTGAATGTTGGTAGTCTGAATGTTGGTACAGTCTGAATGTTGTTACAGTCTGAATGTTGTTAGTCTGAATGTTGTTACAGTCTGAATGTTGTTAGTCTGAATGTTGTTACAGTCTGAACGTTGTTAGTCTGAATGTTGTTACAGTCTGAATGTTGTTAGTCTGAATGTTGTTACAGTCTGAATGTTGGTACAGTCTGAATGTTGTTACAGTCTGAATGTTGTTAGTCTGAATGTTGTTACAGTCCGAATGTTGTTAGTCTGAATGTTGTTACAGTCTGAATGTTGGTACAGTCTGAATGTTGTTACAGTCTGAACGTTGGTACGGTCTGAATGTTGTTACAGTCTGAACGTTGGTACAGTCTGAATGTTGTTAGTCTGAATGTTGGTACAGTCTGAATGTTGGTACAGTCTGAATGTTGGTACAGTCTGAATGTTGTTACAGTCTGAATGTTGGTACAGTCTGAATGTTGTTAGTCTGAATGTTGGTACAGTCTGAATGTTGTTAGTCTGAATGTTGTTAGTCTGAATGTTGTTAGTCTGAATGTTGTTACAGTCTGAATGTTGTTAGTCTGAATGTTGGTACAGTCTGAACGTTGGTACAGTCTGATCGTTGGTAGTCTGAATGTTGTTAGTCTGAATGTTGGTACAGTCTGAATGTTGGTACAGTCTGAATGTTGTTAGTCTGAATGTTGGTACAGTCTGAATGTTGTTACAGTCTGAATGTTGGTAGTCTGAATGTTGTTACAGTCTGAATGTTGTTACAGTCTGAATGTTGGTAGTCTGAATGTTGGTACAGTCTGAATGTTGGTACAGTCTGAATGTTGTTAGTCTGAATGTTGGTACAGTCTGATCGTTGGTAGTCTGAATGTTGTTACAGTCTGAATGTTGTTAGTCTGAACGTTGGTACAGTCTGAATGTTGGTACAGTCTGATCGTTGGTAGTCTGAATGTTGTTAGTCCGAATGTTGGTACAGTCTGAATGTTGTTACAGTCTGAATGTTGTTAGTCTGAATGTTGTTACAGTCTGAATGTTGTTACAGTCTGAATGTTGTTACAGTCTGAATGTTGTTACAGTCTGAATGTTGTTACAGTCTGAATGTTGTTAGTCTGAATGTTGTTAGTCTGAATGTTGTTACAGTCTGAATGTTGTTACAGTCTGAATGTTGTTAGTCTGAATGTTGTTACAGTCTGAATGTTGTTAGTCTGAATGTTGTTACAGTCTGAATGTTGGTAGTCTGAATGTTGTTACAGTCTGAATGTTGGTACAGTCTGAATGTTGTTAGTCTGAATGTTGTTAGTCTGAATGTTGGTACAGTCTGAATGTTGGTACAGTCTGAATGTTGTTAGTCTGAATGTTGTTACAGTCTGAATGTTGGTAGTCTGAATGTTGTTACAGTCTGAATGTTGGTACAGTCTGAATGTTGTTAGTCTGAATGTTGTTACAGTCTGAATGTTGTTACAGTCTGAATGTTGGTACAGTCTGAATGTTGGTAGTCTGAATGTTGTTACAGTCTGAATGTTGGTACAGTCTGAATGTTGTTAGTCTAAATGTTGGTACAGTCTGAATGTTGGTACAGTCTGAATGTTGGTACAGTCTGAATGTTGGTAGTCTGAATGTTGTTACAGTCTGAATGTTGGTACAGTCTGATCGTTGGTAGTCTGAATGTTGTTACAGTCTGAATGTTGGTACAGTCTGAATGTTGGTAGTCTGAATGTTGGTAAAGTCTGAATGTTGGTACAGTCTGAATGTTGGTACAGTCTGAATGTTGGAAGTCTGAATATTGTTACAGTCTGAACGTTGGTACAGTCTGAATGTTGTTAGTCTGAATGTTGGTACAGTCTGAACGTTGGTACAGTCTGAATGTTGGTCGTCTGAATGTTGTTACAGTCTGAATGTTGGTACAGTCTGAATGTTGTTAGTCTAAATGTTGTTACAGTCTGAATGTTGGTACAGTCTGAATGTTGGTACAGTCTGAATGTTGGTAGTCTGAATGTTGTTACAGTCTGAACGTTGGTACAGTCTGAATGTTGTTAGTCTGAATGTTGGTACAGTCTGAACGTTGGTACAGTCTGAATGTTGTTAGTCTGAATAATGTTACAGTCTGAATGTTGGTACAGTCTGAACGTTGGTAAAGTCTAAATGTTGTTACAGTCTGAACGTTGGTACAGTCTGAATGTTGTTAGTCTGAATGTTGTTAGTCTGAATGTTGTTAGTCTGAATGTTGGTAGTCTGAATGTTGGTACAGTCTGAATGTTAGTACAGTCTGAATGTTGTTAGTCTGAATGTTGGTACAGTCTGAATGTTGGTACAGTCTGAATGTTGTTAGTCTGAATGTTGTTACAGTCTGAATGTTGGTAGTCTGAATGTTGTTAGTCTGAATGTTGGTACAGTCTGAATGTTGTTACAGTCTGAATGTTGTTAGTCTGAATGTTGTTACAGTCTGAATGTTGTTAGTCTGAATGTTGGTACAGTCTGAACGTTGGTACAGTCTGATCGTTGGTAGTCTGAATGTTGTTAGTCTGAATGTTGGTACAGTCTGAATGTTGGTACAGTCTGAATGTTGTTAGTCTGAATGTTGGTACAGTCTGAATGTTGTTACAGTCTGAATGTTGGTAGTCTGAATGTTGTTACAGTCTGAATGTTGTTACAGTCTGAATGTTGGTAGTCTGAATGTTGGTACAGTCTGAATGTTGGTACAGTCTGAATGTTGTTACAGTCTGAATGTTGGTACAGTCTGAATGTTGTTAGTCTGAATGTTGGTACAGTCTGATCGTTGGTAGTCTGAATGTTGTTACAGTCTGAATGTTGTTAGTCTGAATGTTGGTAGTCTGAACGTTGGTACAGTCTGAATGTTGGTACAGTCTGATCGTTGGTAGTCTGAATGTTGTTAGTCTGAATGTTGGTACAGTCTGAATGTTGTTACAGTCTGAATGTTGTTAGTCTGAATGTTGTTACAGTCTGAATGTTGTTACAGTCTGAATGTTGTTACAGTCTGAATGTTGTTACAGTCTGAATGTTGTTACAGTCTGAATGTTGTTAGTCTGAATGTTGTTACAGTCTGAATGTTGTTACAGTCTGAATGTTGTTAGTCTGAATGTTGTTACAGTCTGAATGTTGTTAGTCTGAATGTTGTTACAGTCTGAATGTTGGTAGTCTGAATGTTGTTACAGTCTGAATGTTGGTACAGTCTGAATGTTGTTAGTCTGAATGTTGTTAGTCTGAATGTTGGTACAGTCTGAATGTTGGTACAGTCTGAATGTTGTTAGTCTGAATGTTGTTACAGTCTGAATGTTGGTACAGTCTGAATGTTGGTACAGTCTGAATGTTGGTAGTCTGAATGTTGTTACAGTCTGAATGTTGGTACAGTCTGATCGTTGGTAGTCTGAATGTTGTTACAGTCTGAATGTTGGTACAGTCTGAATGTTGTTAGTCTAAATGTTGGTACAGTCTGAATGTTGGTACAGTCTGAATGTTGTTACAGTCTGAATGTTGTTACAGTCTGAATGTTGGTACAGTCTGAATGTTGTTAGTCTGAATGTTGTTACAGTCTGAATGTTGTTACAGTCTGAATGTTGGTACAGTCTGAATGTTGGTAGTCTGAATGTTGTTACAGTCTGAATGTTGGTACAGTCTGAATGTTGTTAGTCTAAATGTTGGTACAGTCTGAATGTTGGTACAGTCTGAATGTTGGTACAGTCTGAATGTTGGTAGTCTGAATGTTGTTACAGTCTGAATGTTGGTACAGTCTGATCGTTGGTAGTCTGAATGTTGTTACAGTCTGAATGTTGGTACAGTCTGAATGTTGGTACAGTCTGAATGTTGGTAGTCTGAATGTTGGTACAGTCTGAATGTTGGTACAGTCTGAATGTTGGTACAGTCTGAATGTTGGAAGTCTGAATGTTGTTACAGTCTGAACGTTGGTACAGTCTGAATGTTGTTAGTCTGAATGTTGGTACAGTCTGAACGTTGGTACAGTCTGAATGTTGGTAGTCTGAATGTTGTTACAGTCTGAATGTTGGTACAGTCTGAACGTTGGTACAGTCTGAATGTTGGTAGTCTGAATGTTGTTACAGTCTGAATGTTGGTACAGTCTGAATGTTGTTAGTCTAAATGTTGTTACAGTCTGAATGTTGGTACAGTCTGAATGTTGGTACAGTCTGAATGTTGGTAGTCTGAATGTTGTTACAGTCTGAACGTTGGTACAGTCTGAATGTTGTTAGTCTGAATGTTGGTACAGTCTGAACGTTGGTACAGTCTGAATGTTGGTACAGTCTGAATGTTGTTACAGTCTGAATGTTGTTAGTCTGAATGTTGTTACAGTCTGAATGTTGGTACAGTCTGAACGTTGGTAAAGTCTGAATGTTGTTACAGTCTGAACGTTGGTACAGTCTGAATGTTGTTAGTCTGAATGTTGTTAGTCTGAATGTTGTTAGTCTGAATGTTGGTAGTCTGAATGTTGGTACAGTCTGAATGTTAGTACAGTCTGAATGTTGTTAGTCTGAATGTTGGTACAGTCTGAATGTTGGTACAGTCTGAATGTTGTTAGTCTGAATGTTGTTACAGTCTGAATGTTGGTAGTCTGAATGTTGTTAGTCTGAATGTTGGTACAGTCTGAATGTTGTTACAGTCTGAATGTTGTTAGTCTGAATGTTGTTACAGTCTGAATGTTGGTAGTCTGAATGTTGTTACAGTCTGAATGTTGGTACAGTCTGAATGTTGTTACAGTCTGAATGTTGTTAGTCTGAATGTTGTTACAGTCTGAATGTTGGTAGTCTGAATGTTGGTACAGTCTGAATGTTGTTACAGTCTGAATGTTGTTAGTCTGAATGTTGGTACAGTCTGAATGTTGGTACAGTCTGAATGTTGGTACAGTCTGAACGTTGGTAGTCTGAATGTTGTTAGTCTGAATGTTGTTACAGTCTGAATGTTGGTACAGTCTGAACGTTGGTAAAGTCTGAATGTTGTTACAGTCTGAACGTTGGTACAGTCTGAATGTTGTTAGTCTGAATGTTGTTAGTCTGAATGTTGTTAGTCTGAATGTTGGTAGTCTGAATGTTGGTACAGTCTGAATGTTAGTACAGTCTGAATGTTGTTAGTCTGAATGTTGGTACAGTCTGAATGTTGGTACAGTCTGAATGTTGTTAGTCTGAATGTTGTTACAGTCTGAATGTTGGTAGTCTGAATGTTGTTAGTCTGAATGTTGGTACAGTCTGAATGTTGTTACAGTCTGAATGTTGTTAGTCTGAATGTTGTTACAGTCTGAATGTTGGTAGTCTGAATGTTGTTACAGTCTGAATGTTGGTACAGTCTGAATGTTGTTACAGTCTGAATGTTGTTAGTCTGAATGTTGTTACAGTCTGAATGTTGGTAGTCTGAATGTTGTTACAGTCTGAATGTTGGTACAGTCTGAATGTTGTTACAGTCTGAATGTTGTTAGTCTGAATGTTGTTACAGTCTGAATGTTGGTAGTCTGAATGTTGTTACAGTCTGAATGTTGGTACAGTCTGAATGTTGTTACAGTCTGAATGTTGTTACAGTCTGAATGTTGTTACAGTCTGATCGTTGGTAGTCTGAATGTTGTTACAGTCTGAATGTTGGTACAGTCTGAATGTTGGTACAGTCTGAATGTTGTTACAGTCTGAATGTTGTTAGTCTGAATGTTGTTAGTCTGAATGTTGATACAGTCTGAATGTTGTTACAGTCTGAATGTTGTTAGTCTGAATGTTGTTACAGTCTGAATGTTGGTACAGTCTGAATGTTGTTACAGTCTGAATGTTGTTACAGTCTGATCGTTGGTAGTCTGAATGTTGGTACAGTCTGAATGTTGTTACAGTCTGAATGTTGTTACAGTCTGATCGTTGGTAGTCTGAATGTTGTTACAGTCTGAATGTTGTTACAGTCTGAATGTTGGTACAGTCTGAATGTTGGTACAGTCTGAATGTTGTTACAGTCTGATCGTTGGTAGTCTGAATGTTGGTACAGTCTGAATGTTGGTACAGTCTGAATGTTGTTACAGTCTGAATGTTGTTACAGTCTGAATGTTGGTACAGTCTGAACGTTGGTACAGTCTGAATGTTGTTACAGTCTGAATGTTGGTACAGTCTGAATGTTGTTACAGTCTGAATGTTGTTAGTCTGAATGTTGTTAGTCTTAATGTTGTTAGTCTGAATGTTGTTACAGTCTGAATGTTGTTAGTCTGAATGTTGTTAGTCTGAATGTTGTTACAGTCTGAATGTTGTTACAGTCTGAATGTTGTTACAGTCTGAATGTTGTTAGTCTGAATGTTGGTACAGTCTGATCGTTGGTAGTCTGAATGTTGTTAGTCTGAATGTTGTTACAGTCTGAATGTTGGTACAGTCTGAACGTTGGTACAGTCTGAATGTTGTTACAGTCTGATCGTTGGTACAGTCTGAATGTTGGTACAGTCTGAACGTTGGTACAGTCTGAATGTTGTTACAGTCTGAATGTTGGTACAGTCTGAACGTTGGTACAGTCTGAATGTTGGTACAGTCTGAACGTTGGTACAGTCTGATCGTTGTTACAGTCTGATCGTTGGTACAGTCTGAATGTTGGTACAGTCTGAATGTTGTTACAGTCTGAATGTTGGTACAGTCTGAATGTTGGTACAGTCTGAATGTTGTTACAGTCTGAATGTTGTTAGTCTGAATGTTGGTACAGTCTGAATGTTGGTACAGTCTGAATGTTGGTAGTCTGAATGTTGGTACAGTCTGAATGTTGTTACAGTCTGAACGTTGGTACAGTCTGAATGTTGTTAGTCTGAATGTTGTTACAGTCTGAATGTTGTTAGTCTGAATGTTGTTACAGTCTGAATGTTGGTACAGTCTGAATGTTGGTACAGTCTGAATGTTGGTACAGTCTGAATGTTGGTACAGTCTGAATGTTGTTAGTCTGAATGTTGTTAGTCTGAATGTTGTTACAGTCTGAATGTTGGTAGTCTGAATGTTGGTACAGTCTGAATGTTGTTACAGTCCGAACGTTGGTACAGTCTGAATGTTGTTAGTCTGAATGTTGTTAGTCTGAATGTTGGTACAGTCTGAATGTTGGTACAGTCTAAATGTTGTTAGTCTGAATGTTGGTACAGTCTGAATGTTGGTACAGTCTGATCGTTGGTAGTCTGAATGTTGTTAGTCTGAATGTTGTTACAGTCTGATCGTTGGTAGTCTGAATGTTGGTACAGTCTGAATGTTGTTAGTCTGAATGTTGGTACAGTCTGAATGTTGGTACAGTCTGATCGTTGGTAGTCTGAATGTTGTTAGTCTGAATGTTGTTACAGTCTGATCGTTGGTAGTCTGAATGTTGGTACAGTCTGAATGTTGTTAGTCTGAATGTTGGTACAGTCTGAATGTTGTTAGTCTGAATGTTGTTACAGTCTGATCGTTGGTAGTCTGAATGTTGGTACAGTCTGAATGTTGTTAGTCTGAATGTTGGTACAGTCTGAACGTTGTTAGTCTGAATGTTGTTACAGTCTGAATGTTGGTAGTCTGAATGTTGTTACAGTCTGAATGTTGTTAGTCTGAATGTTGTTACAGTCTGATCGTTGGTAGTCTGAATGTTGGTACAGTCTGAATGTTGGTACAGTCTGAATGTTGGTACAGTCTGAATGTTGGTACAGTCTGAATGTTGTTAGTCTGAATGTTGTTAGTCTGAATGTTGTTACAGTCTGAATGTTGTTAGTCTGAATGTTGTTACAGTCTGAATGTTGTTACAGTCTGAATGTTGTTAGTCTGAATGTTGGTAGTCTGAATGTTGTTACAGTCTGAATGTTGTTAGTCTGAATGTTGGTACAGTCTGAATGTTGTTAGTCTGAACGTTGTTACAGTCTGAATGTTGTTAGTCTGAATGTTGTTACAGTCTGAATGTTGTTAGTCTGAATGTTGTTAGTCTGAATGTTGTTAGTCTGAATGTTGTTACAGTCTGAATGTTGTTAGTCTGAATGTTGTTAGTCTGACTGTAACAGTTTAACTGGAATATTGTAAGTATTGTACTGAAAGATGGCGATAGTCACATGAACTAACGTTTAATTACCTCATAAAAAAACTAGATAAAAAACCCTCACAAACTATTACTCATTTAGAAAATTATTTATTAAAAAAAAGTCAAAGTTTATAAAAAAACACACAGACAATTATCAATGAAATCAACATTCAGAGTCGAGTACACTTCAGCTTCACAGAAAGAGGAATCAGAATAAACTTGTTTGAACTTCAGTTCCCAGAATTCCCGGGTGGTGTTTTGACCTCCGTCTTCGTCCTCTTGGACCGGGACGTCTGTAAGCGATCCAGAAGGTTTCTCAGTCTCTTCCTCGTCTCGTTCCCGTTGGACACTCTGTCGATGGTCGCGTCATGTTCCTTCGATTTGACCTTTGACCCCTTTAGGCCCTTGGCGACTTTTAGTCCGTCTGAGGTGTTGGAGTTGAACCGCAGTCCGGCCGCAGGCGTCCCTCCATTTGAGTTTCTGCTTCTCCGCAACATCGACTTGGAAGCTAAACGGCTCCGGAGACTCTCCTTCAGGATGCTCAGCACGTCGTCGTCCTGGAAACCAAGGACAATCAAGATAATCCTCTCTAATGAACTTTAATGATGTTTAAAGTGCACCACGGTCACATGACTTCATGTTAGTCTATAGAGGAACTCCATCACGGTCACATGACTTCATGTCTATAGAGGAACTCCATCACGGTCACATGACTTCATGTCTATAGAGGAACTCCATCACGGTCACATGACTTCATGTCTATAGAGGAACTCCATCACGGTCACATGACTTCATGTCTATAGAGGAACTCCACCACGGTCACATGACTTCATGTCTATAGAGGAACTCCATCACGGTCACATGACTTCATGTCTATAGAGGAACTCCATCACGGTCACATGACTTCATGTTAGTCTATAGAGGAACTCCATCACGGTCACATGACTTCATGTCTATAGAGGAACTCCACCACGGTCACATGACTTCATGTCTATAGAGGAACTCCATCACGGTCACATGACTTCATGTCTATAGAGGAACTCCATCACGGTCACATGACTTCATGTCTATAGAGGAACTCCACCACGGTCACATGACTTCATGTCTATAGAGGAACTCCATCACGGTCACATGACTTCATGTTAGTCTATAGAGGAACTCCACCACGGTCACATGACTTCATGTTAGTCTATAGAGGAACTCCACCACGGTCACATGACTTCATGTTAGTCTATAGAGGAACTCCATCACGGTCACATGACTTCATGTTAGTCTATAGAGGAACTCCATCACGGTCACATGACTTCATGTTAGTCTATAGAGGAACTCCACCACGGTCACATGACTTCATGTTAGTCTATAGAGGAACTCCATCACGGTCACATGACTTCATGTTAGTCTATAGAGGAACTCCACCACGGTCACATGACTTCATGTTAGTCTATAGAGGAACTCCATCACGGTCACATGACTTCATGTTAGTCTATAGAGGAACTCCACCACGGTCACATGACTTCATGTTAGTCTACAGAGGAACTCCATCACGGTCACATGACCTCATGTCTACAGAGGAACTCCATCACGGTCACATGACTTCATGTTAGTCTATAGAGGAACTCCATCACGGTCACATGACCTCATGTTAGTCTATAGAGGAACTCCATCACGGTCACATGACCTCATGTTAGTCTATAGAGGAACTCCATCACGGTCACATGACTTCATGTCTATAGAGGAACTCCATCACGGTCACATGACTTCATGTCTATAGAGGAACTCCATCACGGTCACATGACTTCATGTCTATAGAGGAACTCCATCACGGTCACATGACTTCATGTTAGTCTATAGAGGAACTCCACCACGGTCACATGACCTCATGTCTATAGAGGAACTCCACCACGGTGACATGACCTCATGTCTATAGAGGAACTCCATCACGGTCACATGACTTCATGTTAGTCTATAGAGGAACTCCATCACGGTCACATGACTTCATGTCTATAGAGGAACTCCATCACGGTCACATGACTTCATGTCTATAGAGGAACTCCATCACGGTCACATGACTTCATGTCTATAGAGGAACTCCATCACGGTCACATGACTTCATGTTAGTCTATAGAGGAACTCCATCACGGTCACATGACTTCATGTCTACAGAGGAACTCCACCACGGTCACATGACTTCATGTCTATAGAGGAACTCCATCACGGTCACATGACTTCATGTCTATAGAGGAACTCCATCACGGTCACATGACTTCATGTCTATAGAGGAACTCCATCACGGTCACATGACTTCATGTCTATAGAGGAACTCCATCACGGTCACATGACTTCATGTCTATAGAGGAACTCCATCACGGTCACATGACTTCATGTCTATAGAGGAACTCCATCACGGTCACATGACTTCATGTTAGTCTATAGAGGAACTCCATCACGGTCACATGACTTCATGTCTATAGAGGAACTCCATCACGGTCACATGACTTCATGTTAGTCTATAGAGGAACTCCATCACGGTCACATGACCTCATGTCTACAGAGGAACTCCATCACGGTCACATGACTTCATGTTAGTCTATAGAGGAACTCCATCACGGTCACATGACTTCATGTTAGTCTATAGAGGAACTCCATCACGGTCACATGACTTCATGTTAGTCTATAGAGGAACTCCACCACGGTCACATGACTTCATGTCTATAGAGGAACTCCATCACGGTCACATGACTTCATGTCTATAGAGGAACTCCATCACGGTCACATGACTTCATGTCTATAGAGGAACTCCACCACGGTCACATGACTTCATGTCTATAGAGGAACTCCATCACGGTCACATGACTTCATGTCTATAGAGGAACTCCATCACGGTCACATGACTTCATGTCTATAGAGGAACTCCATCACGGTCACATGACCTCATGTCTATAGAGGAACTCCATCACGGTCACATGACTTCATGTCTATAGAGGAACTCCATCACGGTCACATGACTTCATGTCTATAGAGGAACTCCATCACGGTCACATGACCTCATGTCTATAGAGGAACTCCACCACGGTCACATGACTTCATGTCTATAGAGGAACTCCATCACGGTCACATGACTTCATGTCTATAGAGGAACTCCATCACGGTCACATGACTTCATGTTAGTCTATAGAGGAACTCCATCACGGTCACATGACTTCATGTCTATAGAGGAACTCCATCACGGTCACATGACTTCATGTCTACAGAGGAACTCCATCACGGTCACATGACTTCATGTTAGTCTATAGAGGAACTCCATCACGGTCACATGACTTCATGTCTATAGAGGAACTCCACCACGGTCACATGACTTCATGTCTATAGAGGAACTCCATCACGGTCACATGACTTCATGTCTATAGAGGAACTCCACCACGGTCACATGACTTCATGTTAGTCTATAGAGGAACTCCACCACGGTCACATGACTTCATGTCTATAGAGGAACTCCATCACGGTCACATGACTTCATGTTAGTCTATAGAGGAACTCCATCACGGTCACATGACTTCATGTCTATAGAGGAACTCCATCACGGTCACATGACTTCATGTCTATAGAGGAACTCCATCACGGTCACATGACTTCATGTTAGTCTATAGAGGAACTCCATCACGGTCACATGACTTCATGTCTATAGAGGAACTCCACCACGGTCACATGACTTCATGTCTATAGAGGAACTCCATCACGGTCACATGACCACATGTCTACAGAGGAACTCCATCACGGTCACATGACTTCATGTTAGTCTATAGAGGAACTCCATCACGGTCACATGACCACATGTCTATAGAGGAACTCCATCACGGTCACATGACTTCATGTTAGTCTATAGAGGAACTCCATCACGGTCACATGACTTCATGTTAGTCTATAGAGGAACTCCATCACGGTCACATGACTTCATGTCTATAGAGGAACTCCATCACGGTCACATGACTTCATGTCTATAGAGGAACTCCATCACGGTCACATGACCTCATGTCTATAGAGGAACTCCACCACGGTCACATGACTTCATGTCTATAGAGGAACTCCATCACGGTCACATGACTTCATGTCTATAGAGGAACTCCATCACGGTCACATGACTTCATGTCTATAGAGGAACTCCACCACGGTCACATGACTTCATGTCTATAGAGGAACTCCATCACGGTCACATGACCTCATGTCTATAGAGGAACTCCACCACGGTCACATGACTTCATGTCTATAGAGGAACTCCATCACGGTCACATGACTTCATGTCTATAGAGGAACTCCATCACGGTCACATGACTTCATGTCTATAGAGGAACTCCATCACGGTCACATGACTTCATGTCTATAGAGGAACTCCATCACGGTCACATGACTTCATGTCTATAGAGGAACTCCATCACGGTCACATGACCTCATGTCTATAGAGGAACTCCATCACGGTCACATGACTTCATGTTAGTCTATAGAGGAACTCCATCACGGTCACATGACTTCATGTCTATAGAGGAACTCCATCATGGTCACATGACTTCATGTTAGTCTATAGAGGAACTCCACCACGGTCACATGACTTCATGTCTATAGAGGAACTCCATCACGGTCACATGACCTCATGTCTATAGAGGAACTCCATCACGGTCACATGACTTCATGTCTATAGAGGAACTCCATCACGGTCACATGACTTCATGTCTATAGAGGAACTCCATCACGGTCACATGACTTCATGTTAGTCTATAGAGGAACTCCATCACGGTCACATGACCTCATGTCTATAGAGGAACTCCATCACGGTCACATGACTTCATGTCTATAGAGGAACTCCACCACGGTCACATGACTTCATGTCTATAGAGGAACTCCATCACGGTCACATGACTTCATGTCTATAGAGGAACTCCATCACGGTCACATGACTTCATGTTAGTCTATAGAGGAACTCCATCACGGTCACATGACTTCATGTCTATAGAGGAACTCCACCACGGTCACATGACTTCATGTCTATAGAGGAACTCCATCACGGTCACATGACTTCATGTCTATAGAGGAACTCCACCACGGTCACATGACTTCATGTCTATAGAGGAACTCCACCACGGTCACATGACTTCATGTCTATAGAGGAACTCCATCACGGTCACATGACTTCATGTCTATAGAGGAACTCCATCACGGTCACATGACTTCATGTCTATAGAGGAACTCCACCACGGTCACATGACTTCATGTCTGTAGAGGAACTCCATCACGGTCACATGACTTCATGTCTATAGAGGAACTCCACCACGGTCACATGACTTCATGTCTATAGAGGAACTCCATCACGGTCACATGACTTCATGTCTATAGAGGAACTCCACCACGGTCACATGACTTCATGTCTATAGAGGAACTCCACCACGGTCACATGACTTCATGTCTATAGAGGAACTCCATCACGGTCACATGACTTCATGTCTATAGAGGAACTCCATCACGGTCACATGACTTCATGTCTATAGAGGAACTCCATCACGGTCACATGACTTCATGTCTATAGAGGAACTCCATCACGGTCACATGACCTCATGTCTATAGAGGAACTCCATCACGGTCACATGACTTCATGTCTATAGAGGAACTCCATCACGGTCACATGACTTCATGTTAGTCTATAGAGGAACTCCATCACGGTCACATGACTTCATGTCTATAGAGGAACTCCATCACGGTCACATGACTTCATGTCTATAGAGGAACTCCATCACGGTCACATGACTTCATGTTAGTCTATAGAGGAACTCCATCACGGTCACATGACTTCATGTCTACAGAGGAACTCCACCACGGTCACATGACTTCATGTCTATAGAGGAACTCCATCACGGTCACATGACTTCATGTCTATAGAGGAACTCCATCACGGTCACATGACTTCATGTTAGTCTATAGAGGAACTCCACCACGGTCACATGACTTCATGTCTATAGAGGAACTCCATCACGGTCACATGACTTCATGTCTATAGAGGAACTCCACCACGGTCACATGACTTCATGTTAGTCTATAGAGGAACTCCACCACGGTCACATGACTTCATGTCTATAGAGGAACTCCATCACGGTCACATGACTTCATGTCTATAGAGGAACTCCATCACGGTCACATGACTTCATGTCTATAGAGGAACTCCACCACGGTCACATGACTTCATGTCTATAGAGGAACTCCATCACGGTCACATGACTTCATGTCTATAGAGGAACTCCATCACGGTCACATGACTTCATGTCTATAGAGGAACTCCATCACGGTCACATGACTTCATGTCTATAGAGGAACTCCATCACGGTCACATGACCTCATGTCTATAGAGGAACTCCACCACGGTCACATGACTTCATGTCTATAGAGGAACTCCATCACGGTCACATGACTTCATGTCTATAGAGGAACTCCACCACGGTCACATGACCTCATGTCTATAGAGGAACTCCATCACGGTCACATGACTTCATGTCTATAGAGGAACTCCATCACGGTCACATGACCTCATGTCTATAGAGGAACTCCACCACGGTCACATGACCTCATGTCTATAGAGGAACTCCACCACGGTCACATGACTTCATGTCTATAGAGGAACTCCATCACGGTCACATGACTTCATGTCTATAGAGGAACTCCATCACGGTCACATGACTTCATGTCTATAGAGGAACTCCATCACGGTCACATGACTTCATGTCTATAGAGGAACTCCATCACGGTCACATGACCTCATGTCTATAGAGGAACTCCACCACGGTCACATGACTTCATGTCTATAGAGGAACTCCATCACGGTCACATGACCTCATGTCTATAGAGGAACTCCACCACGGTCACATGACCTCATGTCTATAGAGGAACTCCACCACGGTCACATGACCTCATGTCTATAGAGGAACTCCATCACGGTCACATGACTTCATGTCTATAGAGGAACTCCATCACGGTCACATGACCTCATGTCTATAGAGGAACTCCACCACGGTCACATGACCTCATGTCTATAGAGGAACTCCACCACGGTCACATGACTTCATGTCTATAGAGGAACTCCATCACGGTCACATGACTTCATGTCTATAGAGGAACTCCATCACGGTCACATGACTTCATGTCTATAGAGGAACTCCATCACGGTCACATGACTTCATGTCTATAGAGGAACTCCATCACGGTCACATGACCTCATGTCTATAGAGGAACTCCACCACGGTCACATGACTTCATGTCTATAGAGGAACTCCATCACGGTCACATGACCTCATGTCTATAGAGGAACTCCACCACGGTCACATGACCTCATGTCTATAGAGGAACTCCACCACGGTCACATGACCACATGTCTACAGAGGAACTCTAAACTCGGTTTACCTGCGGGGCGTCTGGAAACAGACTCCTGGCGTCACGCAGAAACTCTGCAGCTGTTTCATAGGAAGGAGAGCGACGGAGAGACAGACGCTCCGACATCAAGGTGAGCTGAGACTGGAGACAACATCCTCATCATCATCATCATCATCATCATCATCATGTGTTAGAGCTCCACCTGCTGGTCAGTATACTCTATTGCAGAAAAAAATTAAACTACTACTACATTTACATTACTGACATTGTGAGTGACACATCTGTGCGTCTCTGATTAATTTGTATAATATTTATTCTCATGATGAGAGAGCATCACCTGAGACAGTCGGGTGCGTCCTTCCACCTTCAGGTGCAGCAGCTGCCTCTCACACCGCTGAGATTCAGACCACACAAAACGAGACTTTAACTTCATGGGAACAAAGAACCGGTCTTAAACCGGTCCAGTACCGAGTGTCCCAGAAGGAGACTGGAGGTCCTGGTTCTCTGGTTCTGTGCATGAGGTTGTCCAACATTAATAATAACATTCTGAGGCAGCAGCAACTAGGCCTACATTAAAGTCTTCTCCAATACTAGACCCGGTTCTTTAGACCGGTGGACCCCGTGAGTCACTGAGACCCAAACACATGGTGAGAGGGTCCAGGTGGAAACATCCTAAAGGTACTCTTTAAAAGAGCTCGAGCAACGATAAGAAACATCTTTAAATATACATATGTGAACTCTCACCCTCTGGTCCTGCAGATTGAGACAGGGTCTCTGAGGTCTTGGTGGTCTGTCAGAGCTGAAGGGGTCTGAGGGGTCCAACAGGTCCTGACACAGTGAGCAGATCCACTCGGACCTGTAGGAAACATTCAGTCGGAACCTTTTCTTCTTATTCTGTGTTTTTAAGTGTTACATTGCTAAAAGTCTTCCAGAAAGAGAGAGATTATGTCTTCTGAGTGGCTGGTGGGCTTTTAATGTGAAATGTCTGTGCAGGAAGTGTTTCATTTAGGAGACTGAGATATTACATCGATATGAGATATTACATTGATATGAGATATGAGATATTACATTGATATGAGATATTACATCGATATGAGATATTACATTGATATGAGATATGAGATATTACATTGATATGAGATATTACATCGATATGAGATATTACATTGATATGAGATATGAGATATTACATTGATATGAGATATTACATTGATATGAGATATGAGATATTACATTGATATGAGATATGAGATATTACATTGATATGAGATATTACATTGATATGAGATATGAGATATTACATCGATATGAGATATTACATTGATATGAGATATGAGATATTACATTGATATGAGATATTACATCGATATGAGATATTACATCGATATGAGATATTACATTGATATGAGATATGAGATATTACATCGATATGAGATATTACATTGATATGAGATATGAGATATTACATCGATATGAGATATTACATTGATATGAGATATGAGATATTACATTGATATGAGATATGAGATATTACATTGATGAGATATTACATTGATATGAGATATGAGATATTACATTGATATGAGATATTACATTGATATGAGATATTACATCGATATGAGATATTACATTGATATGAGATATGAGATATTACATTGATATGAAATATTACATTGATGTGAGATATGAGATATTACATTGATATTGTGATATGAGATATTACATTGATACAATATATTACATTGATATGAGATATGAGATATTACATTGATATTGTGATATGAGATATTACATCGATATGAGATATGAGATATTACATTGATATTGTGATATGAGATATTACATCGATATGAGATATTACATTGATATGAGATATTACATTGATATTGTGATATGAGATATTACATCGATATGAGATATTACATTGATATTGTGATATGAGATATTACATCGATATGAGATATGAGATATTACATTGATATGAGATATTACATTGATATTGTGATATGAGATATTACATTGATATGAGATATTACATTGATATTGTGATATGAGATATTACATCGATATGAGATATGAGATATTACATTGATATTGTGATATGAGATATTACATCGATATGAGATATGAGATATTACATTGATACGAGATATTACATTGATATGAGATATTACATTGATATTGTGATATGAGATATTACATCGATATGAGATATGAGATATTACATTGATATGAGATATGAGATATTACATTGATATGAGATATGAGATATTACATTGATATGAGATATTACATTGATATTGTGATATGAGATATTACATCGATATGAGATATTACATTGATATTGTGATATGAGATATTACATCGATATGAGATATGAGATATTACATCGATATCGTGATATGAGATATTACATCGATATCGTAATATGAGACGAGATATTACATTAATATCGTACCTCTGAATTGTTTCAGATGTCAGAAACGGTTCGTTTTAGCAGGACAAAGTTTCTTTAAAATCTCAAATATATGAAATACAGATATGTAAGAATGACGTTGGTGCTTCTCTGGTTGATTTAATAGGTTAAACCCTCGAGCAGCTCTGGAGACACGCAGGGAATATGATCAAATATAATTATGACAGAGGGAAATATGATTGCCTGATTTATGGACTCTTACCGGATGTCGGGTCCAACAGGGGGATCATGACAGTCCCGGTGGTACCCTCGACCGCAGGAGGAACAGATTATTGAACTGTTGGCCGACTGACAGGCGGAGCAGGTGACCGTCACCAGAGTCACTGGGGACTCTGGGGACTCTGGGGACCCTGGGGACTCTGGGGACCCTGGGGACCCTGGGGACTCTGGGGACCCTGGGGACCCTGGGGACTCTGGGGACCCTGGGGACCCTGGGGACTCTGGGGACCCTGGGGACCCTGGGGACTCTGGGGACTCTGGGGACTCTGGGGACTCTGGGGACCCTGGGGACCCTGGGGACCCTGGGGACTCTGGGGACTCTGGGGACCCTGGGGACCCTGGGGACTCTGGGGACTCTGGGGACTCTGGGGACCCTGGGGACTCTGGGGACTCTGGGGACCCTGGGGACCCTGGGGACTCTGGGGACTCTGGGGACCCTGGGGACTCTGGGGACTCTGGGGACTCTGGGGACTCCGGCAGCTCCGTGATGATGTCATCTGTGACCTCACCTGCATGGGGCTGTGACAGAGCAGAGAGGAGCACCTGGATGACTGAAATGTTACCTGGATCATTTACAGTTTGTTGCCCCAGTGCATGCTGGGATGCTGACCTAAACACCCCAGAATCAATGTGCAGCACAATCAAAAACGACCCGCTTACCTTTATTTAAAAAAAAGAGTGCACTGCTTTCAAAGAACCAGATTATTATATCTTGATTTCCTGCTTCACTTTGTTTGTTTTTACGATTCACAGGTGAATCTTAAAAGTACTCCTTTACTCCGGTGAAAGTACTAATACCAACTGTGAAAATACTCATACTATCAGTAAGAGGTAATAACCCTCTGACCCCCCCTCCCCCTACAGCTGGCATGATATTCCACTACTGTACCTGAGTGACTTCTCTTATCTCCTTCAGGTAAAGCTCTTCTCCAGTTACAGGCAGCCTGAACAGAGACACTCTGGGCTGCCATTGGCTCATAATGCAGTCTGGGTGTCCAATCACAGAACACCGTTCAGGTTCTGTATGCGATGCTTCAGGTGCAGGTTCAGGTTCTGTATCCGATGGTTCAGGTTCTGTATCTGATGGTTCAGGTTCTGTATCTGATACCTCAGGTGCAGGTTTAGGTTCAAATTCTGTATGCGATGCTTCAGGTTCAGATTCTGTATGCGATGCTTCAGGTTCAGGTTCTGTATGCGATGCTTCAGGTTCAGGTTCAGATTCTGTATACGATGCTTCAGGTTCAGGTTCAGATTCTGTATACGATGCTTCAGGTTCAGGTTCAGATTCTGTATACGATGCTTCAGGTTCAGGTTCAGATTCTGTATGCGATGCTTCAGGTTCAGGTTCAGATTCTGTATGCGATACTTCAGGTTCAGGTTCAGGTTCAAATTCTGTATGCGATACTTCAGGTTCAAATTCTGTATGCGATGCTTGAGGTTCAGGTTCAGATTCTGTATGCGATAATTCAGGTTCAGGTTCAAATTCTGAATGCGATGCTTGAGGTTCAGGTTCTGTATGCAATGCTTCAGGTGCAGGTTCAGGTTCTGTATCTGATGGTTCAGGTTCTGTATGCGATGCTTCAGGTGCAGGTTCAGGTTCTGTATGCGATGCTTGAGGTGCAGGTTCAGATTCTGTATGCGATGCTTCAGGTGCAGGTTCAGGTTCTGTATGCGATGCTTCAGGTGCAGGTTCAGATTCTGTATACGATGTTTCAGGTGCAGGTTCAGGTTCTGTATGCGATGCTTCAGGTTCAGGTTCTGTATGCGATGCTTCAGGTGCAGGTTCAGGTTCTTCAAGTTCTGTATCCGAAACTTCAGGTGCGGGTTCAGGTTCTTCAGGTTCTGTATCCGATAATTCAGGTTCAGGTTCTGTATGCAATACTTCAGGTGCAGGAACATACCGTTCCGCTGCTGGTGCAGGTTCTTCAGACACGGTGGACGTCGGTTCGTTCTCTGCAGGTTCTGCCCGCCTCGCTGCGATCGGCTGAACACCGCGATCACAGGCGGAGTCCGCCACCGCCCTCACCACAGGACTCTGCTGCTGGTCTTTCAGAGAAGAAGAATGAAGGCCGATATCGGGGGTGAGGCGCTTGTCGCTGCTGGTTGTGGTGAAGCTGACATCCTTCAGTGGTTGACGTGGTGCCGGGCCACTCGGTCTGCCAGAGTCTGAGTTTTTCTTCTTCTTTCCATTGGGTGTCACAGGGCTGACATTTCCCATCAGGCTCTTTTTGTGATCAAGCCAGGTGTTTTCAGGTAAGATCGGACTGAGCACCATGGGAAACTGAGGCACGACCGACCAAAGGCTAAAGCAGGACGTGGTCTGAGCGCCGTGTAGCAGGGCGGTGCTGGACTGATTCTGGTTCTGGGGGGCAGTCGGTTTGTTCACAGCCAGTGAGGACTGGACCGGTTTCAGGACCAGAGACGGATCTGATGAAGGGGGGTGAGGAGCCAACAAAAGCCTTGGACAGTTGACTGGAACAGGTGAGTCTTTGATGCAGGTGATCCAGTTTTGAGGAAGGGTCCCGCAGGGGGGTGCAAGAACGGTGGAGGTGGTTGGAATGACGTTGAAGAAGGAGGAAGGAGAAAGACGCAACTGACTGGACGAAGACTGTGAGGATGTAGCGACAAGAGCAACGGATGAGTCAATGGTGGTCCTGGTTTGGAGGGGTGGTCTGTAGGGTGGAGGAGGAACGGTGGAGGTGGGAGGGGAAGAGGAGGAGTCATTTGGAGTTTTCTGATTGGTGGTTTGAGAAACGGAGAACGGGATCCATTTCACCTCAAGTGCACCTGGAAACAGAAACATCTTCATCAAATATAAACATCAGGACGTTCAGAGCCAATCAGAAACATAAAAACATGACGTGATATATCAGGGATCCACACCGGTTTGATCAGTCTTCATATTTCATATCCGAGCAGGTTCTACCGAGAACCCTTTTATATCCCAAGGGTTTCATCTAGAACCCACCGAGGGGGTTCTGTGATGATATAATGTAATAGCGCTCCTAGTGATAACTACTGTGTATTATAATGTGTTTACATGCTGAAGGGTCAAGTCAAATAAATAACACTGCATGTATTATGTAATTATATTAAAAGAATAACACTAAATGTGATTGTGGAAGGAAAACCTGTTAATGCCTGTGAGTAAATCAAGGACACGGCCTGAAGAATGTTGAATGGCTAAAGGTCATTTGAATCCAAAGCTGAGGAACGTTGTTTATGCAAACAGGGGTTTGTTTGACCAAAAGAGACACAGAACAGAACCAGGTCTCGTCCAATCGATGGGCTGGAAGAGAGGAGGACCTCTGCTAAGGTCGGCAGATCTTTTTGCTGGTAACTTCTACGCCGGTCTGCCTGGAGGGGGGCATAAGATCTCTAGTCCATGGGATACCATCCATCCATCCATTATCACCCGCTTATCCGGGGTCGGGTCGCGGTGGCAGCAGGCCGACCCAGGCCTCCCTCTCACCCGCAACACTTTCCAGCTCATTCTGGGGGATCCCGAGGCGTTCCAAGGCCAGCCGGGAGATATAATCCCTCCAGCGTGTCCTCGGTCTTCCCCGGGGCCTCCTACCAGTTGGACGTGCCCGGAAAACCTCTAATGGAAGGCGTCCAGGAGGGAGCAATCCGCCGGTTTCCGGCAGAGCACCATGGCCTCAGATTTGGAGGTGCTAACTCTCATCCCTGCCGCTTCGCACTCGGCTGCAAAACGCCCCAGTGAATGTTGGAGGTCACGGTCCGACAGGACCACATCATCCGCAAACAGCAGAGAGGCGATCCCGAGACTCCCGAACCGGATCCTCTCCGCCTCCTGGCTGCGCCTAGATATCCTGTCCATGAAGGTCACGAACAGGACCGGTGATAAAGGGCAGCCCTGGCGGAGGCCAACACCCACCGGGAACGTGTCTGACTTACTACCGAGGAGACGAACACAGCTCCTACTGCAGGCGTACAGAGACCGGATGGCCCGTGCCAACGGGTCCGGCACCCCATACTCCCGCAGCACCCCCCACAAAAACCCCCGAGGGACCCGGTCGAAAGCCTTCTCCAGGTCTACAAAGCACATGTAAACTGGTTGGGCAAACTCCCAGGACCCCTCCAGTAATCTTGCGAGGGTAAAGAGCTGGTCCACTGTTCCACGACCGGGACGGAATCCGCACTGTTTTCTCCATCATTGCTCACGTGAGCGTTGAAGTCTCCAAGGAGAACTATGGAGTCGGCAGGCGGCGCCCTTTCCAGGACCCCTCCCACCGACTCCAAGAAGGCCGGATACTCCGAAATGCTGTTCGGCGCATAAGCACAAACAACAGTCAGAGCCTTACTCCCCGCAACCCGTAGGCGCAGGGAGGCGACCCTCTCGTTCCCCGGGGAAAACTCCAACACAGCGGCGCTCATAGTGGGATTCCATTTGTAATTGTGTGATATTGATATAAAATATTTTTGCTATAACTTGAACCATCTATTTGGCTTCATTTTGTGGATGGACCTCGTGACAGAGGGAGCTCTCCTGAGGAAGGCCAAACACTACAGTTCTACCAAGAACCCTTTCATATTCCAATGGTTTCATCTAGAACCCACCGTCGGGATCTACCAAGAGCTCTTTCATAATCCAAGGGTTTCATCTAGAACCCACCGTCGGGATCTACCAAGAGCTCTTTCATAATCCAAGGGTTTCACCTAGAACCCACCGTCGGGATCTACCAAGAGCTCTTTCATAATCCAAGGGTTTCACCTAGAACCCACCGTCGGGATCTACCAAGAGCTCTTTCATAATCCAAGGGTTTCACCTAGAACCCACCGTCGGGATCTACCAAGAGCTCTTTCATAATCCAAGGGTTTCACCTAGAACCCAACATTGGGATCTACCAAGAGCTCTTTCATAATCCAAGGGTTTCACCTAGAACCCACCGTCGGGATCTACCAAGAGCTCTTTCATATTCCAAGGGTTTCATCTAGAACCCACCGCCGGGATCTACCAAGAGCTCTTTCATAATCCAAGGGTTTCATCAAGAAACGCACCGTCGGGATCTACCAAGAGCTCTTTCATAATCCAAGGGTTTCATCTAGAACCCACCGTCGGGATCTACCAAGAGCTCTTTCATATTCCAAGGGTTTCATCTAGAACCCACCGCCGGGATCTACCAAGAGCTCTTTCATAATCCAAGGGTTTCATCTAGAACCAACCGTCGGGATCTATCAAGAACCCTTTCATATTCCAAGGGTTTCATCTAGAACCCACCGTTGGGATCTATCAAGAACCCTTTCATATTCCAAGGGTTTCATCTAGAACCCACCGTTGGGATCTATCAAGAACCCTTTCATATTCCAAGGGTTTCATCTAGAACCCACCGTTGGGATCTATCAAGAACCCTTTCATATTCCAAGGGTTTCATCTAGAACCCACCGTTGGGATCTATCAAGAACCCTTTCATATTCCAAGGGTTTCTCTTGGAATCACCAAGGGGGTTATGCCAAGAATCTTTTCCTATTTCAAAAGTTTCATCTAGAATCCACTGTTGGGGATCTACCAAGAACCCCAAGGATTTCACCAAGAACCCAAGAAGGGGGTTCTACCAAGAACCCTTGTATATTCTAAGGATTTCTCCCGGAACCCTTCAGGCTGATGTGACGCAACTCAACCTACAACAATGTTGTGGACAAAACGCCGACTCACCAAAGCTCAGCACGGCCTCCACAGACGCCGTGGAGGTCACAACCTTCAGTTGAGACATGACCTGAGGAGGGGACGCGTCCAGATCCGGACATTCCTTCAGATGATGATTAACCTGCCGGCAGGAAAGACACGAGAACGAGTGTTCTGTAAGTCATCGACACAAAGGTTCACATCCCTTGTTTGAGATACCTTTTTAAATATCACGTCTCACCTGAGTGGCGTAGGCCCTCAGGGCCGACAGGTCGTTGGTGTTTTGGGCTTTTTCTATAATTTTCGTGATTAACAGCTGGTTCTGCAACAGATGCATCGTCTTCGCCATCTTCATCTTAATCTGCTCGATCTCCAACAAACTCACCTCCTGCTCAGAACCCCCCCACACACAACAGGTAGAGAGGAACCGGATCAATAACAGGCAATCGGGTGGTATCGAGGAACGTCAGACAGGAAGTCGACCGAGACGGTCGTTCTTCCTCTTCTTGATGTGAGAAGAAGATTGTTGGATATGAAGTGAAATCTAAAGAGCATCCTGTAAACGATACGTATAGAAGAACAGAAGAACCGAACAATAGAAGAACAGAAAAAGAACAATGGGGCGACTGTGGGTCAGTGGTTAGTAGGTCCATCTTTCAATCAGGATGTGTCCTTGAGCAAGACACCTGAATTGTTCCCTGTAGCTGTTCTACAGGGTGTTAATGTAACATGGTTGTAAGTCGCTTTGGATAAAAGCGTCAGCTAAATGACATGTGATGTAATGTAACGTAACAATAGAAGAAGAAGAACAATAGATTCTACCTCGGCCTGCCTCAGGATCTCCTCCTTTCTCTTCATCAGATTGTCCATGATGACGCTGAACGACTGCTGAAGCTCAGACCTCAGTTTGGAACGACTTTCAGCGATGTCCTGCACCCTGGAAGAGGGAGGAGGAAGAGGAGGAAGGGGAGGAAGAGGAAGGGGAGGAGAGAGGAAGAAGAGGAGGAGGAGGAGGAGGAGGAAGAGGAACATAACGCTTAATTTCTTGATCAATCATTCTATTAATTGATAAGTGTCATTAATACTTAACGTTTCTTCTACCTGGTCTTCATATCTAACAGGCTCCGCCTCATTGTGTCTCTCTGCGCTGTGATTGGCTGAACCCGGTTCTCAAGCTGCGTCTTCACAGCGGCCAGCGCCTCTTTTACAAAAAGATACCTGAGAGGAAGAGAAGAGGATGTAGCATGATTGTAGAAGGAGTTTGATTATTGATCAGTAAGTATTGATTGAAGTGGTTTAAACTACAGCTTGTTCTAGGATGCTTTTATTGTGAGGACATCTGTTAGTAAAGAGACTT
The DNA here is from genome assembly GCF_009769545.1 of Cyclopterus lumpus. NCBI lineage: Eukaryota > Metazoa > Chordata > Actinopteri > Perciformes > Cyclopteridae > Cyclopterus > Cyclopterus lumpus. Next base: position 1,089,402 of record NC_046981.1, read on the forward strand.
TCTAAAAGATAAAAAATTACAACAAATAAAATGACACACCTGTGGTTCATGTGGGACGCGAGCTGACAGTCTCTACAGGTGAGCTCTTGACAGGTGAAGCAGTAGAGTTTCAGCGGCTCACAGGGGTGGAGTCTACAGAACTTGATGGGAGGAGATGAGACATCTCCTGGAGACAGGAAGCAGACCAAAGAGGAGATTAGTCCAGAGTCCTGGTTCTTTAAAGAGAAGTCTATGCTTCGTGTGTTAAAGCTGCATTCTCTCTCCTGACCACCAGGGGGCGAGTCCTCTGGTTGTATAGAAGTCTATGCTTCATGTGTTAAAGCTGCATTCTCTCTCCTGACCACCAGGGGGCGACTCCTCCGGTTGTATAGAAGTCTATGCTTCATGTGTTAAAGCTGCATTCTCTCTCCTGACCACCAGGGGGCGAGTCCTCCGGTTGTATAGAAGTCTATGCTTCATGTGTTAAAGCTGCATTCTCTCTACTGACCACCAGGGGGCGAGTCCTCTGGTTGTATAGAAGTCTATGCTTCATGTGTTAAAGCTGCATTCTCTCTCCTGACCACCAGGGGGCGAGTCCTCTGGTTGTATAGAAGTCTATGCTTCACGTGTTAAAGCTGCATTCTCTCTCCTGACCACCAGGGGGCGAGTCCTCTGGTTGTATAGAAGTCTATGCTTCATGTGTTAAAGCTGCATTCTCTCTCCTGACCACCAGGGGGCGAGTCCTCCGGTTGTATAGAAGTCTATGCTTCATGTGTTAAAGCTGCATTCTCTCTACTGACCACCAGGGGGCGAGTCCTCTGGTTGTATAGAAGTCTGTGCTTCAGGAACAGGCACACCTGCTGGCGGTCCTCAGGGCCTCGGGCCATGTGACCGGGACATCTTAATGATGAAGGGGGGTTCGGGGCGGTTCAACATAAGAAAGGCTCTCCTGTTATTATGGGATTTAACGACTTCACCCCCCTGATGACTCAACACATACACATTCCCGGGCAGCAGAACAAAGAAGTGTCTGTATATCTGCTGTTCTCGGCAGTATTGATCATCCATGACTGGAACAGATCTTGTATTTCTTGTATTGAAGTGTTTTGACTGTGCTAAGCTGTGTAGGGCGTCACTAGGAGATAATCCATGTGTGATGTATGTAACGATGTCATTTACCTGCTTTATCACAACGTCTTGTATTAATGTGTACTGAGAGGGTAAGAAGGGAGAGATATCTCCCCTTAGCCCGATGGACGGATCAATACAAGGCGATCAATAGGTGAGATCTGACCTGACGGCGGCTGATTGAGCATCTGGTGCGATCTGGTTAGCGTCACTCTGCGGTGAGCCGACAAGCACACCTCACACAGGGCTTCATTACAGTCCAGACACCAGCACCTGAAGGAGGAGGAGCCACAGCTGCAGCGCTGAGGAGAGGGGAGGAGTTAACAGGTCATGGGACTTAGGGAGGAGGAGTTAACAACAGGTACTTCTACACGTCATGGTACTTTCCTGGAGTACTTCTGAGGTCAGTTATGTAATGTGCTGAATGTTATGCTCAGAGTTTGAGTTACCTGCTGCTGGATCTGTGCTGCCGGCTCCATGTCAAAGAAACTAGTCAGGTACTGAGAGAGAGACAGGTGAGGAGAGACAGACAGGTGAGGAGAAATAGAGAGAGACAGGTGAGGAGAGAGAGAGACAGACAGGTGAGGACAGACAGACAGGTGAGGAGACAGACAGGTGAGGAGACAGACAGGTGAGGAGACAGACAGGTGATGAGAGAGAGAGAGACAGACAGGTGAGGAGAGAGAGACAGGTGAGGAGAGACAGACAGGTGAGGAGAGAGAGAGAGACAGACAGGTGAGGAGAGAGAGACAGGTGAGGAGAAATAGAGAGAGACAGGTGAGGAGAGAGAGAGACAGACAGGTGAGGAGAGAGAGAGAGACAGACAGGTGAGGAGAGACAGACAGTTGAGGAGAGAGAGAGAGACAGACACGTGAGGAGAAAGAGAGACAGACAGGTGAGGAGAGAGAGAGACAGACCGGTGAGGAGAGAGAGACAGTTGAGGAGAGAGAGAGAGACAGACAGGTGAGGAGACAGACAGGTGAGGAGAGAGAAAGAGACAGACAGGTGAGGAGAGAGACAGACAGGTGAGGAGAAAGAGAGACAGACAGGTGAGACACAGAAGTTATTTATGTCAAACAAACGTTCAAATAAAAACACATCAAAGATGAATCTGATTCCTAAATAATAACATTCCTGCAAGAGAGTTTGGTTTGGTATCAAGTATTAATAAGTATTCATTCAAGTACAATAAGTATTAATATGTATGCACTCAAGTATTAATACGTATTCATTCAAGTACAATAAGTATTAATATGTATGCACTCAAGTATTAATAAGTATTAATTCAAGTATTCATTCATGTATTAATAAGAATATCATAATACTGCGAATATATAAATACTATAACACTTTTATATACATTACATCTTAATGACTATACCTTGAATAGGGAAGGTAGCGCCGTAGCAGCACTTAAATGTCTCTTACTGATAGCACTTTGTAGTTTAACACTTTAGTAGCACTTAAATGTCTCTTACTGATAGCACTTTGTAGTTTAACACTTTAGTAACACTTAAATGTCTCTTACCGATAGCACTTTGTTGTTTAGCACTTTAGCAGCACTTAAATGTCTCTTACTGATAGTACTTTGTAGTTTAACACTTTAGCAGCACTTACATGTCTCTTACTGATAGCACTTTGTAGTTTAACACTTTAGTAACACTTAAATGTCTCTTACTGATAGCACTTTGTAGTTTAACTTTATTGAAGAAATTGTACTTTCTTGATTCTTGTTGTTCTGAGTTTGGACTCATGGTTTAATGCACTTATTGTAAGTCGCTTTGGATAAAAGCGTCAGCTAAATGACATGTCATGAAATGTAATGTATTAATGTGATGTAATGAAATGTAATGTAAAGTAATAATGTAATGTAAAGTAATAATGTAATGTAAAGTAATAATGTAATGTGATGTAATCTAAAGTAATAATGCAATGTAATGTAATGAAATGTAATCTAAAGTAATAATGTAATGTGATGTAATAAAATGTAATGTAAAGTAATAATGTAATGTAAAGTAATACAATGTAATGTAAAGTAATAATGTAATGTAAAGTAATAATGTAATGTAATGTAAAGTAATAATGTAATGTGATGTAATGTAATGTAAAGTAATAATGTAATGTGATGTAAAGTAATAATGTAATGTGATGTAATAAAATGTAATGTAAAGTAATAATGTAATGTAAAGTAATAATGTAATGTAAAGTAATAATGTAATGTAATGTAATGTAAAGTAATGTAAAGTAATAATGTAATGTAAAGTGATAAAATGTAATCTTAATAATGTAATGTAAAGTAATAATGTAATGTAAAGTAATAATGTAATGTGATGTAATAAAATGTAATCTAAAGTAATAATGTAATGTAAATTAATAATGTAATGTGATGTAATGTAAAGTACTAATGTAATGTAAAGTAATAATGTAATGTGATGTAATGTAATGTAAAGTAATAATGTAATGTAATGTAAAGTAATAATGTAATGTAAAGTAATAATGTAATGTAATGTGATGTAAAGTAATAATGTAATGTGATGTAATGTAAAGTAATAATGTAATGTAAAGTAATAATGTAATGTGATGTAATGTAATGTAAAGTAATAATGTAATGTAAAGTAATAATGTAATGTGATGTAATGTAAAGTAATAATGTAATGTAAAGTAATAATGTAATGTAAAGTAATAACGTAATGTGATGTAATGTAATGTAAAGTAATAATGTAATGTGATGTAATGTAAAGTAATAATGTAATGTAAAGTAATAATGTAATGTAAAGTAATAACGTAAAGTAATAATGTAATGTAAAGTAATAATGTAATGTAAAGTAATAACGTAATGTGATGTAATGTAATGTAAAGTAATAATGTAATGTAAAGTAATAATGTAATGTAAAGTAATAATGTAATGTGATGTAATGTAATGTAAAGTAATAATGTAATGTGATGTAATGTAAAGTAATAATGTAATGTGATGTAATGTAAAGTAATAATGTAATGTGATGTAATGTAATGTAAAGTAATAATGTAATGTGATGTAATGTAAAGTAATAATATAATGTGATGTAATGTAAAGTAATAATGTAATGTAAAGTAATAATGTAATGTGATGTAATGTAAAGTAATAATGTAATGTAAAGTAATAATGTAATGTAAAGTAATAACGTAATGTAAAGTAATAATGTAATGTAAAGTAATAATGTAATGTAAAGTAATGTAATGTAAAGTAATAATGTAATGTAATGTAAAGTAATAATGTAATGTAAAGTAATAAAGTAATAATGTAATGTAAAGTAATAATGTAATGTAAAGTAATAACGTAATGTGATATAATGTAATGTAAAGTAATAATGTAATGTAAAGTAATAATGTAATGTAAAGTAATAATGTAATGTAATGTAAAGTAATAATGTAATGTAAAGTAATAATGTAATGTAAAGTAATAACGTAATGTAAAGTAATAATGTAATGTAAAGTAATAATGTAATGTAAAGTAATAACGTAATGTGATATAATGTAATGTAAAGTAATAATGTAATGTAAAGTAATAAAGTAATAATGTAATGTAAAGTAATAAAGTAATAATGTAATGTAAAGTAATAACGTAATGTGATATAATGTAATGTAAAGTAATAATGTAATGTAAAGTAATAACGTAATGTAAAGTAATAATGTAATGTAAAGTAATAATGTAATGTAAAGTAATAACGTAATGTGATATAATGTAATGTAAAGTAATAATGTAATGTAAAGTAATAAAGTAATAATGTAATGTAAAGTAATAATGTAATGTAAAGTAATAACGTAATGTGATATAATGTAATGTAAAGTAATAATGTAATGTAAAGTAATAATGTAATGTAATGTAAAGTAATAATGTAATGTAAAGTAATAATGTAATGTAATGTAATAATGTAATGTAATGTAAAGTAATAATGTAATGTAAAGTAATAATGTAATGTAAAGTAATAATGTAATGTAATGTAAAGTAATAATGTAATGTAAAGTAATAATGTAATGTAAAGTAATAATGTAATGTAATGTAAAGTAATAATGTAATGTAAAGTAATAATGTAATGTAAAGTAATAATGTAATGTGATGTGCTTTTTAAGAACGCATGCGCACAATGGAGACACGGTCCAAGACGAAGTAGCAGAAATAAACAAAAGATCTTTGATCGGATGATCAATAATGTTACTGTGAACTAATATTAATATTAAAGTGGCCTCACAAGTGTTCTGTTTTAAAATGGACCGAATAGTTTAGTTTTTACTGTAATTTGGCTCACCGTTGAAAGTAGTTCCCGATCCCGTGTATCCTTTCTTCTCGCGAGACTTCGCCAACACAAACATGCGCAACTAAATAAAGTTTGCAGAAGAAGAAAGACCCAAAATGTCCGTTATGGGTCCATAGCTCCGCGTGGCGGTCTGCAGGTCTGACCGGGACCCGGTGTTAAGGCCCTGAGGACCGGACCGACACACACACACGCACGGAAGTCTAGCGGCGACAACGAGGCCGAGCCCGGTTCGACTTCCGGCGGCTTTTCACAATAAAACCCAGCCCTAAAAATACTTTTATTTTGTACTTTTCTGTTATTTATTTTAAATTACAAACAAATTCAATTACATTATGGTCATTATGTTACTTTATTAAACCTATTCATATGTTTTATCTGTTCCTGCTATCAGCTCTGTTGCCAGTCGACTACAAAACCCTTAAAACTGTCCAATATAAATACAACGTGCAATAATAGTCAATAGTTATTCTGTCTGTATGTATACTATTTCAGTTATTTTAAATTATTTTCCTGTTTCATTACTGTTTTTAATGTTGAGGAATTGATCTTCGACTCCAACCTCGCCTGTGACCAGTCTGTTCAACGAAAATCAACTACCCCTATTTATTATTTTATTTTGGACAATTATTGAGTAATTCAAAATAAGAATACATTTGTTGGTTCTGGTGCCCCCTGTGAACTAAAGTGGTAGTGTTGGTTCTGGCGCCCCCTGTGGACTAAAGTGGTAGTGTTGGTTCTGGTGCCCCCTGTGGACTAAAGTGGTAGTGTTGGTTCTGATGCCCCCTGTGGACTAAAGTGGTAGTGTTGGTTCTGGTGCCCCCTGTGAACTAAAGTGGTAGTGTTGGTTCTATTGCCCCCTGTGGACTAAAGTGGTAGTGTTGGTTCTGGTGCCCCCTGTGGACTAAAGTGGTAGTGTTGGTTCTGGTGCCCCCTGTGGACTAAAGTGGTAGTGTTGGTTCTGGTGCCCCCTGTGGACTAAAGTGGTAGTGTTGGTTCTGGTGTCCCCTGTGGACTAAAGTGGTAGTGTTGGTTCTGGTGCCCCCTGTGAACTAAAGTGGTAGTGTTGGTTCTGGTGCCCCCTGTGGACTAAAGTGGTAGTGATGGTTCTGGTGCCCCCTGTGGACTAAAGTGGTAGTGTTGGTTCTGGTGCCCCCTGTGGACTAAAGTGGTAGTGTTGGTTCTGGTGCCCCCTGTGGACTAAAGTGGTAGTGTTGGTTCTGGTGCCCCCTGTGAACTAAAGTGGTAGTGTTGGTTCTGGCGCCCCCTGTGGACTAAAGTGGTAGTGTTGGTTCTGGTGCCCCCTGTGGACTAAAGTGGTAGTGTTGGTTCTGGTGCCCCCTGTGGACTAAAGTGGTAGTGTTGGTTCTGGTGCCCCCTGTGGACTAAAGTGGTAGTGTTGTTTTCTGGTGCCCCCTGTGGACTAAAGTGGTAGTGTTGGTTCTGGTGCCCCCTGTGGACTAAAGTGGTAGTGTTGGTTCTGGTGCCCCCTGTGAACTAAAGTGGTAGTGTTGGTTCTATTGCCCCCTGTGGACTAAAGTGGTAGTGTTGGTTCTGGTGCCCCCTGTGGACTAAAGTGGTAGTGTTGGTTCTGGTGCCCCCTGTGGACTAAAGTGGTAGTGTTGGTTCTGGTGCCCCCTGTGGACTAAAGTGGTAGTGTTGGTTCTGGTGTCCCCTGTGGACTAAAGTGGTAGTGTTGGTTCTGGTGCCCCCTGTGAACTAAAGTGGTAGTGTTGGTTCTGGTGCCCCCTGTGGACTAAAGTGGTAGTGATGGTTCTGGTGCCCCCTGTGGACTAAAGTGGTAGTGTTGGTTCTGGTGCCCCCTGTGGACTAAAGTGGTAGTGTTGGTTCTGGTGCCCCCTGTGGACTAAAGTGGTAGTGTTGGTTCTGGTGCCCCCTGTGAACTAAAGTGGTAGTGTTGGTTCTGGCGCCCCCTGTGGACTAAAGTGGTAGTGTTGGTTCTGGTGCCCCCTGTGGACTAAAGTGGTAGTGTTGGTTCTGGTGCCCCCTGTGGACTAAAGTGGTAGTGTTGGTTCTGGTGCCCCCTGTGGACTAAAGTGGTAGTGTTGTTTTCTGGTGCCCCCTGTGGACTAAAGTGGTAGTGTTGGTTCTGGTGCCCCCTGTGGACTAAAGTGGTGGTGTTGGTTCTGGTGCCCCCTGTGGACTAAAGTGGTAGTGTTGGTTCTGGTGCCCCCTGTGGACTAAAGTGGTAGTGTTGGTTCTGGCGCCCCCTGTGGACTAAAGTGGTGGTGTTGGTTCTGGTGCCCCCTGTGGACTAAAGTGGTAGTGTTGGTTCTGGCGCCCCCTGTGGACTAAAGTGGTAGTGTTGGTTCTGGTGCCCCCTGTGGACTAAAGTGGTAGTGTTGGTTCTGGTGCCCCCTGTGGACTAAAGTGGTAGTGTTGGTTCTGGCGCCCCCTGTGGACTAAAGTGGTGGTGTTGGTTCTGGTGCCCCCTGTGGACTAAAGTGGTAGTGTTGGTTCTGGCGCCCCCTGTGGACTAAAGTGGTAGTGTTGGTTCTGGTGCCCCCTGTGGACTAAAGTGGTAGTGTTGGTTCTGGTGCCCCCTGTGGACTAAAGTGGTAGTGTTGGTTCTGGTGCCCCCTGTGGACTAAAGTGGTAGTGTTGGTTCTGGCGCCCCCTGTGGACTAAAGTGGTGGTGTTGGTTCTGGCGCCCCCTGTGGACTAAAGTGGTAGTGTTGGTTCTGGTGCCCCCTGTGGACTAAAGTGGTAGTGTTGGTTCTGGTGCCCCCTGTGGACTAAAGTGGTAGTGTTGGTTCTGGTGCCCCCTGTGGACTAAAGTGGTAGTGTTGGTTCTGGTGCCCCCTGTGGACTAAAGTGGTAGTGTTGGTTCTAGCTTTTATTCTGGGTTATTTGGTAGGTATTTGCACCTCTGGGCTTTAGCTAGGTTCTGGCCTCGAGCTTACTCTAATTCTAATGGGCTCCATGTAAGGGGACCGACCCTGGAACCAGTCCTGGGGCTTAGGGGAAGCGCCTACCCCCCCAGGCCAGCCGTGTGAGGGGGGCCCGATTCAGAATCCTATCTGTATCTCTTCAACCTTTAGTTTTTAACTTTTATAGACACAATGACAGGTGTTATATTCTTTTAACAGAAGTCCGTATAGTTTCCATAGTGACCTACCTAATTCACTGGGTCACATGACCTGCCACACTCTGGACCAGTGATTCTTAACCATGGGTCCTCGGCCCCTGATTGGGCCGCGAGCTCCACCTAGAGGGCCCCAAACAACTTTCAGCTTTACACCTGTGTTGTCACAGTTTATATAGACGAGTTGTCGCACTTTGTGTTCAATGTAGATGATGTGTTCAATGTAGACCATGTGTTCAATGTAGACCATGTGTTCAATGTAGACGATGTGTTCAATGTAGACCATGTGTTCAATGTAGACCATGTGTTCAATGTAGATGATGTGTTCAATGTAGACGATGTGTTCAATGTAGACGATGTGTTCAATGTAGACCATGTGTTCAATGTAGACCATGTGTTCAATGTAGACAATGTCTTCAATGTAGACCATGTGTTCAATGTAGACCATGTGTTCAATGTAGACGACGTGTTCGATGTAGACGACGTGTTCGATGTAGACGATGTGTTCAATGTAGACCATGTGTTCAATGTAGACCATGTGTTCAATGTAGACCATGTGTTCAATGTAGACAATGTCTTCAATGTAGACCATGTGTTCAATGTAGACCATGTGTTCAATGTAGACGACGTGTTCGATGTAGACGACGTGTTCGATGTAGACGATGTGTTCGATGTAGACCATGTGTTCAATGTAGACCATGTGTTCAATGTAGACCATGTGTTCGATGTAGACCATGTGTTCAATGTAGATGATGTGTTCGATGTAGACCATGTGTTCGATGTAGACCATGTGTTCAATGTAGACCATGTGTTCAATGTAGACCATGTGTTCAATGTAGACAATGTCTTCAATGTAGACCATGTGTTCAATGTAGACCATGTGTTCAATGTAGACGACGTGTTCGATGTAGACGACGTGTTCGATGTAGACGATGTGTTCGATGTAGACCATGTGTTCAATGTAGACCATGTGTTCGATGTAGACCATGTGTTCAATGTAGATGATGTGTTCGATGTAGACCATGTGTTCGATGTAGACCATGTGTTCAATGTAGACCATGTGTTCAATGTAGACCATGTGTTCAATGTAGACAATGTCTTCAATGTAGACGATGTCTTCAATGTAGACCATGTGTTCAATGTAGACCATGTGTTCAATGTAGACAATGTCTTCAATGTAGACGATGTCTTCAATGTAGACCATGTGTTCAATGTAGACCATGTGTTCAATGTAGACAATGTCTTCAATGTAGACGATGTGTTCAATGTAGACAATGTCTTCAATGTAGACGATGTCTTCAATGTAGACCATGTGTTCAATGTAGACGACGTGTTCGATGTAGACGACGTGTTCGATGTAGACGATGTGTTCGATGTAGACCATGTGTTCAATGTAGACCATGTGTTCAATGTAGACCATGTGTTCAATGTAGACCATGTGTTCGATGTAGACCATGTGTTCAATGTAGATGATGTGTTCGATGTAGACCATGTGTTCAATGTAGACCATGTGTTCAATGTAGACCATGTGTTCAATGTAGACAATGTCTTCAATGTAGACGATGTGTTCGATGTAGACGATGTGTTCGATGTAGACCATGTGTTCAATGTAGACCATGTGTTCAATGTAGACAATGTCTTCAATGTAGACCATGTGTTCAATGTAGACCATGTGTTCAATGTAGACCATGTGTTCAATGTAGACAATGTCTTCAATGTAGACGATGTCTTCAATGTAGACCATGTGTTCAATGTAGACTATATGTTCAATGTAGACAATGTCTTCAATGTAGACGATGTGATCAATACCGACCTATTCCTAAATATAAGCGGGCGCCTAATATCACAAAATGTCCCTTTTCATATTGAGATAATATCAAAGTGCAGTTTTCTATACAGACGGGAAAGCACAGCATGTTTTAGAGAGAGGGGTCGTGACTCGTCTGTTGAATGTATTCCTGACTGTGACCTCACACAGCACCAAAGGAGAGCCCAGACCAGACCTGGAAGAGACCTGTATGAAGGAAAACCCACCGAGAGACTCAAAGTTCTACTTGAGACTCAAAGTTTAGAACTTGAGACTTTTTGGTCATTTTACTGCAACAGAATATGTTTAAATTGTTCCTGAAGTCAGAGAGAACGTCCCCTCCCCGTCGGGGTTAGAGCCAGCTGACCGAGAGGCAAATCAAAAGAGAACATTTTCATGAGTAAATCCTCCTGCTTTGAATATGAGATGTGTGTTCCGTCTCCTCAGCAGACAGTTTGTTTAGAGGACGCCTCGAGCTCAAAGGCTGCTTGATCAGCATTATCATAATCACAATATCAATCAAATGATGACGCCTTCCTGTTGTGGTGGACCTCCAGCTGTGACGCCGGAGACATCATGTCGCTTTGCATCCTCCCTGGATCTGCATCCCTGGATCTGCATCCCTGGATCTGCATCCCTGGATCTGCATCCCTGGATCTGCATCCCTGGATCTGCATCCCTGGATCTGCTCTCACCCGGCGTTTGCATGCAGTCACCACATCTGGTGATGATGGTGATGATGGTGATGATGAAGGTGATGAAGGTGATGAAGGTGATGAAGGTGAGGGAGCGGCTGAGGAACCCGTTCATAACGTTCCTCAGGTGGACACACCGACTGGAGCTCCTCACATCAGGTACGTTTCCACTTCGTCTCCATGTCACAAAACCTTTAGTGAATTAAAGAGTTTTTTATTGATTGGTTCTTTGTTGTGACCTCATAGTGAGTTTTGAACATTTCTATTGTGCATTATTTAACTTCACCTGTTTCTATTTACATTATTATGACACATGTACAGTTAAGGATAACAATATCAGCTGAAATAACATGAAAAGTAATGAAAAAGGAGTATACATGTGTATTTATAGATGTATATAGATGTATATATTTGTATATATATGTGAATACATATATATATATATATATATATATATGTATATATGTGAATACATATATACATATATATATATGTATATATATATATATATATATATATATGTGAATACATATATATATATATATATATGTATATAAATAAATAGATGAATCAGATATATCTTTATATCTATATATACGGTATATATGTATATATATATAGATATATAGATCTATTTATATCTATAGATACACATGTATGTTATTTAGTTTCAGCTGGTATTCTAGAAACAGGTTAAATCTAGAATGTGAAGCTCTTTGACGTAATAAACATTTAAATATTCTGAACATGAGATTATGTCACATTTATTTATTGAGTTGGTGAAAGTAACGTCTTCATGTAAAATTAATTAATTAAAATACCAAAGCAGTTAAATTCTGATAAGCTGCGTTTAGTAATCAAGTATAATGATGATGGTGGAGATGAAGAGTATAATGATGAAGATGATGATGTGTTCACAGAATTGCAGCCATGAAGAGAAGAGGATTGATATTACTGCTGCTCTCAGGTCTGTGAACTCATTGTGTCCACAGTCCTTCAATGTGTCCTTCATTGTGTCCACAGTCCTTCAATGTGTCCTTCAATGTGTCCACAGTCCTTCAATGTGTCCTTCAATAAGTCCACAGTCCTTCAATGTGTCCACAGTCCTTCAATGTGTCCTTCAATGTGTCCACAGTCCTTCAATGTGTCCTTCAATGTGTCCACAGTCCTTCAATGTGTCCTTCATTGTGTCCACAGTCCTTCAATGTGTCCTTCAATGTGTCCACAGTCCTTCAATGTGTCCTTCATTGTGTCCACAGTCCTTCAATGTGTCCTTCATTGTGTCCACAGTCCTTCAATGTGTCCATCAATGTGTCCACAGTCCTTCAATGTGTCCTTCATTGTGTCCACAGTCCTTCATTGTGTCCACAGAGCTTCATTGTGTCCACAGTCCTTCATTGTGTCCACAGTCCTTCAATGTGTCCACATTCCTTCATTGTGTCCACAGTCCTTCAATGTGTCCACAGTCCTTCATTGTGTCCACAGTCCTTCATTGTGTCCATAGAGCTTCATTGTGTCCACAGTCCTTCATTGTGTCCATAGAGCTTCATTGTGTCCACAGTCCTTCATTGTGTCCATAGAGCTTCATTGTGTCCACAGAACTTCATTGTGTCCACAGTCCTTCATTGTGTCCACAGAGCTTCATTGTGTCCACAGTCCTTCATTGTGTCCACAGTCCTTCAATGTGTCCACATTCCTTCATTGTGTCCACAGTCCTTCAATGTGTCCACAGTCCTTCATTGTGTCCACAGTCCTTCATTGTGTCCATAGAGCTTCATTGTGTCCACAGTCCTTCATTGTGTCCATAGAGCTTCATTGTGTCCACAGTCCTTCATTGTGTCCATAGAGCTTCATTGTGTCCATAGAGCTTCATTGTGTCCACAGTCCTTCAATGTGTCCACTGAGCTTCATTGTGTCCACAGTCCTTCATTGTGTCCACAGAGCTTCATTGTGTCCACAGTCCTTCATTGTGTCCACAGTCCTTCATTGTATCCACAGTCCTTCATTGTGTCCACAGTCCTTCAATGTGTCCATAGAGCTTCATTGTGTCCACAGTCCTTCAATGTATCCACAAAGCTTCATTGTGTCCACAGTCCTTCAATGTGTCCACAGTCCTTCATTGTGTCCACAGTCCTTCAATGTGTCCATAGAGCTTCATTGTATCCACAGTCCTTCATTGTGTCCACAGTCCTTCATTGTATCCACAAAGCTTCATTGTGTCCACAGAACTTCATTGTGTCCACAGTCCTTCATTGTGCCCATAGTGCTTCATTGTGTCCACAGAGCTTCATTGTGTCCACAGTCCTTCATTGTGTCCATAGAGCTTCATTGTGTCCACAGTCCTTCATTGTGTCCATAGAGCTTCATTGTGTCCACAAAGCTTCATTGTGTCCACAGTCCTTCATTGTGTCCACAGTCCTTCATTGTGTCCATAGAGCTTCATTGTGTCCACAGAGCTTCATTGTGTCCATAGAGCTTCATTGTGTCCACAGTCCTTCATTGTGTCCACAAAGCTTCATTGTGTCCACAGTCCTTCAATGTGTCCATAGTCCTTCATTGTGTCCACAAAGCTTCATTGTGTCCACAGAGCTTCATTGTGTCCACAGTCCTTCATTGTGTCCATAGAGCTTCATTGTGTCCACAGTCCTTCATTGTGTCCACAGAGCTTCATTGTGTCCACAGTCCTTCATTGTGTCCACAGTCCTTCATTGTGTCCACTGAGCTTCATTGTGTCCACAGTCCTTCATTGTGTCCACAGTCCTTCATTGTGTCCACAGAGCTTCATTGTGTCCACAGTCCTTCAATGTGTCCACAGTCCTTCATTGTGTCCACAGTCCTTCATTGTGTCCACTGAGCTTCATTGTGTCCACAGTCCTTCATTGTGTCCATAGAGCTTCATTGTGTCCACAAAGCTTCATTGTGTCCACAGTCCTTCATTGTGTCCATAGAGCTTCATTGTGTCCACAGTCCTTCATTGTGTCCATAGAGCTTCATTGTGTCCATAGAGCTTCATTGTGTCCACAGAGCTCTCAGGTTGTGTACTGGTCTGTCTCTTGTCCCTCAGGTTGCGTACTGGTCTGTCTCTTGTCCCTCAGGTTGTGTACTGGTCTGTCTCTTGTCCCTCAGGTTGTGTACTGGTCTGTCTCTTGTCCCTCAGGTTGTGTACTGGTCTGTCTCTTGTCCCTCAGGTTGTGTACTGGTCTGTCTCTTGTCCCTCAGGTTGTGTACTGGTCTGTCTCTTGTCCCTCAGGTTGTGTACTGGTCTGTCTCTTGTCTCTCAGGTTGTGTACTGGTCTGTCTCTTGTCCCTCAGGTTGTGTACTGGTCTGTCTCTTGTCTCTCAGGTTGTGTACTGGTCTGTCTCTTGTCCCTCAGGTTGTGTACTGGTCTGTCTCTTGTCCCTCAGGTTGTGTACTGGTCTGTCTCTTGTCCCTCAGGTTGTGTACTGGTCTGTCTCTTGTCCCTCAGGTTGTGTACTGGTCTGTCTCTTGTCCCTCAGGTTGTGTACTGGTCTGTCTCTTGTCTCTCAGGTTGTGTACTGGTCTGTCTCTTGTCCCTCAGGTTGTGTACTGGTCTGTCTCTTGTCTCTCAGGTTGTGTACTGGTCTGTCTCTTGTCCCTCAGGTTGTGTACTGGTCTGTCTCTTGTCCCTCAGGTTGTGTACTGGTCTGTCTCTTGTCCCTCAGGTTGTGTACTGGTCTGTCTCTTGTCCCTCAGGTTGTGTACTGGTCTGTCTCTTGTCTCTCAGGTTGCGTACTGGTCTGTCTCTTGTCCCTCAGGTTGTGTACTGGTCTGTCTCTTGTCCCTCAGGTTGTGTACTGGTCTGTCTCTTGTCCCTCAGGTTGTGTACTGGTCTGTCTCTTGTCTCTCAGGTTGTGTACTGGTCTGTCTCTTGTCCCTCAGGTTGTGTACTGGTCTGTCTCTTGTCCCTCAGGTTGTGTACTGGTCTGTCTCTTGTCTCTCAGGTTGCGTACTGGTCTGTCTCTTGTCCCTCAGGTTGTGTACTGGTCTGTCTCTTGTCCCTCAGGTTGTGTACTGGTCTGTCTCTTGTCTCTCAGGTTGTGTACTGGTCTGTCTCTTGTCCCTCAGGTTGTGTACTGGTCTGTCTCTTGTCCCTCAGGTTGTGTACTGGTCTGTCTCTTGTCTCTCAGGTTGTGTACTGGTCTGTCTCTTGTCCCTCAGGTTGTGTACTGGTCTGTCTCTTGTCCCTCAGGTTGTGTACTGGTCTGTCTCTTGTCTCTCAGGTTGTGTATTGGTCTGTCTCTTGTCCCTCAGGTTGTGTACTGGTCTGTCTCTTGTCCCTCAGGTTGTGTACTGGTTCGCCACCTTCAGTGTCACATTGTCTTCAGACGTTTCCACGTCGTTAAAGTGCCGATGAACTGGACCGAAGCTCAGAACTACTGCAGGCAGACCTTCACTGACCTCGCCACCATCGAGGATTCGGTCCAAAACGCAGCGGCCCACAAGCCCGCATGGGGGGGAGGAAACTTCTGGATGACGACCGGCGGACAGGCAATAACCGGTGGAGAGGCGACAACCTATGAAGAGGCAACAACCTATGAAGAGGCGACAACTTATGGAGAGGCGACAACCTATGTAGAGGCAACAACCTATGTAGAGGCAACAACCTATGTAGAGGCAACAACCTATGTAGAGGCAACAACCTATGGACAGGGGATAACCTATGGAGAGGCGATAACCTATGAATATGCGACGATCGGCGGACAGGCGACGATCGGCGGACAGGCGACGATCGGAGGACAGGCGACGATCGGTGGACAGGCGTCGTCCGGCGTACAGGCGACTACCGGCGGACAGGCGACGACCGGCGGACAGGCGTCGACCGGCGGACAGGCGTCGACCGGCGGACAGGCGACGACCGGCGGACAGGCGACGACCGGCGGACAGGCGACGACTGGTGTCCCCAACTACAACGTCTGGATCGGTTTGCACGGGCACACTTGGAAGTGGTCTGACAGCAGCCGCGCCACCTACAGGCAGTGGGGGACTCAACCGTTGGATGAGGAAGCACAATGTGTGACGATGGACTCAGATGGGGACTGGATTGCTGCCCCCTGCGGTGACAGACACTACTTCCTCTGTCACACAGGTGAGTCCCGCTCACAGATCCCATATAGATCCAGACGGGTTCGGGTTTGTGTCAATCCGTTCTATTTGTTTGTTACTTATCTGCAGAAGTAAGTCCGTCGGTGCTGAGATCGGTGAAAGTCCGGCTCAGCGGAGGATCGGGAGACCCCAACGACCCAGCGGTGCTGGACGCCATCCTGCTGCAGGTCAGAGGACATTTATATATATATATAAATATATAATTATATATATATTCATATTTCTTTTATATTTATGTATATATATTTACTATTTACTATACTTTACTTTTTAGTTCAACAGCACCTTGAACTTTGACCCTCTTGCTCATAAATCTGCTGCATGAAGCACTGTGGGTCAGAAAAGTTAGCTGGAGCATCCCGGTCTGGTTTCTTTGTGTCTTTGTGTCTTTGTGTCATTAACAGACTCCGAGTTCGGACCTACTGAATAGTCTGTCTGTTTTGAATAAAACTTCAGAAGGAAAAGTCTGCAGCAGCACCAAGTGGCCGCTGGAGGAACTGCAGCTGCATCCGGGTTGAAACCTGTGACATTAACGAGGTTGTGGATTGTTTCAGCTGCAGCAGAGCCTGGAGGAGGCCGGCTTCAATGAGCACCTGAGGCTGAGGTGGAGGAGGCAGCCAGATGGGAAGATCTTCCACAAAGAGGAAGAGGAGGAAGAGGAGGATGAAGACACTGTCTGCAATTAGTAAACATGGATCAAATTATTATCTGTTATTGGCTCATAATCAATGAATGTATCATGTTTCCTACATGTTTATGTAAAAGAAAAGTGCTTGCTTTTTAATAAAGCTGGTATTATCACTTTCTGTTTTACTTTGAAATCTTTATTCTTCCTGTTCTGTTACATCAGTAATAATGTTGATGAAAGAGAAACAAACACAAGCCGAAACATTATTCACCGTCTTGGTGAAGAGGGAGCTGAGCCGGAAGGCTGCGTAAGGAGATGAGTTTCCTCCTTAGGGCTCAGTCTTAGAGATATGGTAAGGAGATGAGTTTCCTCTGTAGGGCTCAGTCTTAGAGATAGGGTAAGGAGATGAGTTTCCTCCTTAGGGCTCAGTCTTAGAGATAGGGTAAGGAGATGAGTTTCCTCCTTAGGGCTCAGTCTTAGAGATAGGGTAAGGAGATGAGTTTCCTCCTTAGGGCTCAGCCTTAGAGATAGGGTAAGGAGATGAGTTTCCTTCTTAGGGCTCAGTCTTAGAGATAGGGTAAGGAGATGAGTTTCCTCTGTAGGGCTCAGTCTTAGAGATAGGGTAAGGAGATGAGTTTCCTCCTTAGGGCTCAGCCTTAGAGATAGGGTAAGGAGATGAGTTTCCTTCTTAGGGCTCAGTCTTAGAGATAGGGTAAGGAGATGAGTTTCCTCTGTAGGGCTCAGTCATAGAGATAGGGTAAGGAGATGAGTTTCCTCCTTAGGGCTCAGCCTTAGAGATAGGGTAAGGAGATGAGTTTCCTCCTTAGGGCTCAGTCTTAGAGATAGGGTAAGGAGATGAGTTTCCTCCTTAGGGCTCAGTCTTAGAGATAGGGTAAGGAGATGAGTTTCCTCTGTAGGGTTCAGTCTTAGAGATAGCGTAAGGAGATGAGTTTCCTCCTTAGGGCTCAGTCTTAGAGATAGGGTAAGGAGATGAGTTTCCTCTGTAGGGCTCAGCCTTAAAGATAGGGTAAGGAGATGAGTTTCCTCCTTAGGACTCAGCCTTAGAGATAGGGTAAGGAGATGAGTTTCCTCTGTAGGACTCAGGCTTAGAGATAGGGTAAGGAGATGAGTTTCCTCTGTAGGACTCAGCCTTAGAGATAGGGTAAGGAGATGAGTTTCCTCCTTAGGGCTCAGCCTTAGAGATAGGATAAGGAGATGAGTTTCCTCTGTAGGGCTCAGTCTTAGAGATAGGGTAAGGAGATGAGTTTCCTCCTTCGGGCTCAGCCTTAGAGATAGGGTAAGGAGATGAGTTTCCTCCTTAGGGCTCAGTCTTAGAGATAGGGTAAGGAGATGAGTTTCCTCCTTAGGGCTCAGTCTTAGAGATAGGGTAAGGAGATGAGTTTCCTCCTTAGGGCTCAGTCTTAGAGATAGGGTAAGGAGATGAGTTTCCTCTGTAGGGCTCAGCCTTAGAGATAGGGTAAGGAGATGAGTTTCCTCTGTAGGGCTCAGCCTTAGAGATAGGGTAAGGAGATGAGTTTCCTCCTTAGGGCTCAGCCTTAGAGATAGGGTAAGGAGATGAGTTTCCTCCTTAGGGCTCAGTCTTAGAGATAGGGTAAGGAGATGCGTTTCCTCTGTAGGGCTCAGTCTTAGAGATAGGGTAAGGAGATGACTTTCCTCTGTAGGGCTCAGCCTTAGAGATAGGGTAAGGAGATGAGTTTCCTCCTTAGGGCTCAGTCTTAGAGATAGAGTAAGGAGATGAGTTTCCTCTGTAGGGCTCAGTCTTAGAGATAGGGTAAGGAGATGACTTTCCTCTGTAGGGCTCAGCCTTAGAGATAGGGTAAGGAGATGAGTTTACTCTGTAGGGCTCAGCCTTAGAGATAGGGTAAGGAGATGAGTTTCCTCTTTAGGGCTCAGCCTTAGAGATAGGGTAAGGAGATGAGTTTCCCCTGTAGGGCTCAGCCTTAGAGATAGGGTAAGGAGATGAGTTTCCTCTGTAGGGTTCAGCCTTAGAGATAGGGTAAGGAGATGAGTTTCTTCTTTAGGGCTCAGCCTTAGAGATTAGGTAAGGAGATGAGTTTCCTCTGTAGGGCTCAGCCTTAGAGATAGGGTAAGGAGATGAGTTTCCTCCTTAGGGCTCAGTCTTAGAGATAGGGTAAGGAGATGAGTTTCCTCCGTATGGCTCAGTCTTAGAGATAGGGTAAGGAGATGAGTTTCCTCCTTAGGGCTCAGTCTTAGAGATAGGGTAAGGAGATGAGTTTCCTCCTTAGGGCTCAGTCTTAGAGATAGGGTAAGGAGATGAGTTTCCTCCTTAGGGCTCAGCCTTAGAGATAGGGTAAGGAGATGAGTTTCCTCCTTAGGGCTCAGCCTTAGAGATAGGGTAAGGAGATGAGTTTCCTCTGTAGGGCTCAGCCTTAGAGATAGGGTAAGGAGATGAGTTTCCTCCTTAGGGCTCAGCCTTAGAGATAGGGTAAGGAGATGAGTTTCCTCTGTAGGACTCAGCCTTAGAGATAGGGTAAGGAGATGAGTTTCCTCTGTAGGGCTCAGCCTTAGAGATAGGGTAAGGAGATGAGTTTCCTCTGTAGGGCTCAGCCTTAGAGATAGGGTAAGGAGACGAGTTTCCTCCTTAGGGCTCAGTCTTAGAGATAGGGTAAGGAGATGAGTTTCCTCCTTAGGGCTCAGCCTTAAAGATAGAGTAAGGAGATGGGTTTCCTCTGTAGGGCTCAGTCTTAGAGATAGGGTAAGGAGATGAGTTTCCTCCTTAGGGCTCAGCCTTAGAGATAGGGTAAGGAGATGAGTTTCCTCCTTAGGGCTCAGCCTTAAAGATAGAGTAAGGAGATGAGTTTCCTCTGTAGGGCCCAGCCTTAGAGATAGGGTAAGGAGATGAGTTTCTCTGTAGGACTCAGCCTTAGAGATAGGGTAAGGAGACGAGTTTCCTCTTTATGGCTCAGTCTTAGAGATACGGTAAGGAGATGAGTTTCTCTGTAGGACTCAGCCTTAGAGATAGGGTAAGGAGACGAGTTTCCTCTGTAGGGCTCAGTCTTAGAGATAGGGTAAGGAGATGAGTTTCCTCCTTAGGGCTCAGCCTTAGAGATAGGGTAAGGAGATGAGTTTCCTCCTTAGGGCTCAGCCTTAGAGATAGGGTAAGGAGATGAGTTTCCTCTGTAGGGCTCAGCCTTAGAGATAGGGTAAGGAGATGAGTTTCCTCCTTAGGGCTCAGCCTTAGAGATAGGGTAAGGAGATGAGTTTCCTCTGTAGGGCTCAGCCTTAGAGATAGGGTAAGGAGATGAGTTTCCTCCTTAGGGCTCAGTCTTAGAGATAGGGTAAGGAGATGAGTTTCCTCCGTATGGCTCAGTCTTAGAGATAGGGTAAGGAGATGAGTTTCCTCCTTAGGGCTCAGTCTTAGAGATAGGGTAAGGAGATGAGTTTCCTCCTTAGGGCTCAGTCTTAGAGATAGGGTAAGGAGATGAGTTTCCTCCTTAGGGCTCAGCCTTAGAGATAGGGTAAGGAGATGAGTTTCCTCCTTAGGGCTCAGCCTTAGAGATAGGGTAAGGAGATGAGTTTCCTCTGTAGGGCTCAGCCTTAGAGATAGGGTAAGGAGATGAGTTTCGTCCTTAGGGCTCAGCCTTAGAGATAGGGTAAGGAGATGAGTTTCCTCCTTAGGGCTCAGTCTTAGAGATAGGGTAAGGAGATGAGTTTCCTCCTTAGGGCTCAGCCTTAGAGATAGGGTAAGGAGATGAGTTTCCTCCTTAGGGCTCAGCCTTAGAGATAGGGTAAGGAGATGAGTTTCCTCCGTATGGCTCAGTCTTAGAGATAGGGTAAGGAGATGAGTTTCCTCCTTAGGGCTCAGTCTTAGAGATAGGGTAAGGAGATGAGTTTCCTCCTTAGGGCTCAGCCTTAGAGATAGGGTAAGGAGATGAGTTTCCTCTGTAGGGCTCAGCCTTAGAGATAGGGTAAGGAGATGAGTTTCGTCCTTAGGGCTCAGCCTTAGAGATAGGGTAAGGAGATGAGTTTCCTCCTTAGGGCTCAGTCTTAGAGATAGGGTAAGGAGATGAGTTTCCTCCTTAGGGCTCAGCCTTAGAGATAGGGTAAGGAGATGAGTTTCCTCCTTAGGGCTCAGCCTTAGAGACCTAGACTTAGAAAGCCTCCTGGACGCCTCCCATTAGAGGTTTTCTGTGCACTTCTATCCGGTAGCTGATCCCGGACCCACTGGAGGGATTACATCTCCCAGCTGGACTGGGAACGCCTCGGGATCCCCCAGAATGAACTGGACATCGTTGCGGGTGAGAGAGAAGCCTGGCTCAGCCGAAGTGATTCATAATGGATGGATGGATTATTACTAATTCATTATTATTATCTATATTATAACCATTATTACTATTATATCTATTATTATAATTATCATTGTTATTATAATTTTTAGCTTTTTTTTACTGTTATTATTATTACCACAATGTTTTATATATATTATTATTGTTATTATCATCATCATCGTCATTATTATTACCATTATTAATATTACCGTTATTTCTTCATATTATTCATATAATTATTACATTTTTATTTTTTACTATTATTATCATTGTTATCATCATTGTTATTATCATTAATATAACCATTATTATTAATAACAATTTTAATATCATTATCAACATTATTAATTTTAACATTTTTTCATCTGGAACCTGATGTTTTTATAGAAAATTGACTAAAACCTTTAAAATAATTTTACATATTTTCCTGTAAAACAATTAATGATTCGACTCATTGAGTAATTTATGTATTTTTTTATTTCCTAATTAGTGTCTTTTGTCTCTGGTGAGTCTGTGGTCTCTCTGGTCTCAGGTGAGTCTGTGGTCTCTCTGGTCTCAGGTGAGTCTGTGGTCTCTCTGGTCTCAGGTGAGTATGTGGTCTCTCTGGTCCCAGGTGAGTCTGTGGTCTCTCTGGTCTCAGGTGAGTCTGTGGTCTCTCTGGTCTCAGGTGAGTCTGTGGTCTCTCTGGTCTCAGGTGAGTCTGTGGTCTCTCTGGTCTCAGGTGAGTCTGTGGTCTCTCTGGTCTCAGGTGAGTCTGTGGTCTCTCTGGTCTCAGGTGAGTCTGTGGTCTCTCTGGTCTCAGGTGAGTATGTGGTCTCTCTGGTCTCATTTGTGTCTGTGGTCTCTCTGGTCTCAGGTGAGTCTGTAGTCTCTCTGGTCTCAGGTGAGTCTGTGATCTCTCTGGTCTCAGGTGAGTCTGTGGTCTCTCTGGTCTCAGGTGAGTCTGTGGTCTCTCTGGTCTCAGGTGAGTCTGTGGTCTCTCTGGTCTCAAGTGAGTCTGTGGTCTCTCTGGTCTCAGGTGAGTCTGTAGTCTCTCTGAGTCTCTGGTGAGTCTGTGGTCTCTCTGGTCTCAGGTGAGTTTGTGGTCTCTCTGGTCTCAGGTGAGTCTCTGGTCTCTCTGGTCTCATGTGAGTCTGTGGTCTCTCTGGTCTCAGGTGAGTATGTGGTCTCTCTGGTCTCAGGTGAGTCTGTGGTCTCTCTGGTCTCAGGTGAGTCTTTGGTCTCTCTGGTCTCAGGTGATTATGTGGTCTCTCTGGTCTCAGGTGAGTCTGTGGTCTCTCTGGTCTCAGGTGAGTCGGTGCTCTCTCTGGTCTCAGGTGAGTCTGTGGTCTCTCTGGTCTCAGGTGAGTTTGTGGTCTCTCTGGTCTCAGGTGAGTCTGTGGTCTCTCTGGTCTCAGGTGAGTCTGTGGTCTCTCTGGTCTCAGGTGAGTCTGTGGTCTCTCTGGTCTCAGGTGAGTTTGTGGTCTCTCTGGTCTCAGGTGAGTCTGTGGTCTCTCTGGTCTCAGGTGAGTCTGTGATCTCTCTGGTCTCAGGTGAGTATGTGGTCTCTCTGATCTCAGGTGAGTCTGTGGTCTCTCTGGTCTCAGGTGAGTCTGTGATCTCTCTGGTCTCAGGTGAGTATGTGGTCTCTCTGATCTCAGGTGAGTCTGTGGTCTCTCTGGTCTCAGGTGAGTCTGTGGTCTGAGGTGGATTCTGGTGTGATTCAGGTGGACTCAGGTGGACTCAGGTGGACTCGGGTGGATTCAGGTGGACTCAGGTGGACTCAGGTGGACTCAGGTGGATTCGGGTGGATTCGGGTGGATTCGGGTGGACTCGGGTGGACTCGGGTGGACTCAGGTGGATTCAGCTGGACTCAGGTGGATTCAGCTGGACTCAGGTGGATTCAGGTGGACTCAGGTGGACTCAGGTGGACTCAGGTGGATTCAGCTGGACTCAGGTGGATTCAGCTGGACTCAGCTGGACTCTGGTGGATTCAGGTGGACTCAGGTGGACTCAGGTGGACTCAGGTGGATTCAGCTGGACTCGGGTGGACTCAGGTGGACTCGGGTGGACTCGGGTGGACTCGGGTGGACTCAGGTGGACTCGGGTGGACTCGGGTGGATTCAGGTGGACTCAGCTGGACTCAGGTGGACTCAGCTGGACTCAGGTGGACTCAGCTGGACTCAGGTGGACTCGGGTGGACTCGGGTGGACTCAGGTGGACTCGGGTGGACTCGGGTGGATTCAGGTGGACTCAGCTGGACTCAGGTGGACTCAGGTGGACTCAGGTGGACTCAGGTGGATTCAGCTGGACTCAGGTGGATTCAGCTGGACTCAGGTGGACTCGGGTGGATTCAGGTGGACTCAGGTGGACTCAGGTGGACTCAGGTGGATTCAGCTGGACTCAGGTGGATTCAGCTGGACTCAGGTGGACTCAGGTGGACTCGGGTGGATTCAGGTGGACTCAGCTGGACTCAGGTGGACTCAGGTGGACTCAGCTGGACTCAGGTGGACTCAGGTGGATTCAGCTGGACTCAGGTGGATTCAGCTGGACTCAGGTGGACTCAGGTGGACTCAGGTCTCACATCAAATAGCAGCCACAGCTGACGTTCTTCACTTTGTGTGTGGAGTCAAACAGCTGGACGGCCTGTTTGTTGATCAGAGTCCAGAAGTTCTCGAAGGAGATGCTCTGGCCGGCCTCAACCCCCATCTGGTCCAGGACCTGACCCAGACCCTCTTCAGTCTCCACATGCTGCAAACAGGAAACAGGAAGTGAGTCAGCACAGCTTCACATGAAAACAGTTAACAGAGTAAAACTAATGATGTCATCCACAAAGCTCTTCAAGAAACACTGACAGACGAAATAAAAGGAAATAATACGTGAAATAATATAATATTATGTAGAATAAAAATATATAAATCATATTATAATAAAGACTATAATAAAACCTCCAGTGGGAGGCGTACAGGAGGCATCCGAATTAGATGCCCGAAGCACCTCAGCTGAGGAGGAAACTTATTACATTATATTATATTATATTACATTATATTATATTATATTATATTACATTATATTACATTATATTACATTATATTATATTACATTATATTACATTATATTATACTACATTATATTACATTATACTATAATACATTATATTACATTATATTATATTACATTATATTACATTATATTACATTATATTATATTATATTACATTATATTACATTATATTATATTACATTATATTACATTATATTATATTACATTACATTACATTATATTACATTACATTACATTATATTACATTACATTACATTACATTACATTTAGCTGACGCTTTTATCCAAAGCGACTTACAATAAGTGCATTAAACCATGAGTCCAAACTCAGAACAACAAGAATCAAGAAAGTACAATTTCTTCAATAAAGTTAAACTACAAAGTGCTATCAGTAAGAGACATTTAAGTGCTACTAAAGTGCTATCGGTAAGGGACATTTAAGTGCTACTGAAGTGCTATCGGTAAGGGACATTTAAGTGTTACTAAAGTGTTAAACTACAAAGTGCTATCAGTAAGAGACATTTAAGTGTTACTAAAGTGTTAAACTACAAAGTGCTATCAGTAAGAGACATTTAAGTGTTACTAAAGTGTTAAACTACAAAGTGCTATCAGTAAGAGACATGTAAGTGCTGCTAAAGTGTTAAACTACAAAGTGCTAAACTACAAAGTGCTATCAGTAAGAGACATTTAAGTGCTACTAAAGTGTTAAACTACAAAGTGCTATCGGTAAGAGACATTTAAGTGCTACTAAAGTGTTAAACTACAAAGTGCTATCGGTAAGAGACATTTAAGTGCTACTAAAGTGTTAAACTACAAAGTGCTAAACTACAAAGTGCTATCGGTAAGAGACATTTAAGTGCTGCTAAAGTGTTAAACTACAAAGTGCTATCGGTAAGAGACATTTAAGTGCTACTAAAGTGTTAAACTACAAAGTGCTATCGGTAAGAGACATTTAAGTGCTACTAAAGTGTTAAACTACAAAGTGCTATCGGTAAGAGACATTTAAGTGCTACTAAAGTGTTCAACTACAAAGTGCTATCAGTAAGAGACATTTAAGTGCTACTAAAGTGTTAAACTACAAAGTGCTAAACTACAAAGTGCTATCAGTAAGAGACATTTAAGTGCTTCTAAAGTGCTACTACGGCGCTACCTTCCCTAAGGAGGAAACTCATCTCCCGCACAAAAACATAAAAATGAAACCTGAAAGGCTGAAAATGTATTTTAAATTAAAGAAAGAAGTGGGCAGGGACAAATACATATTGCGTTGAAGGTGAGAACAATAAAGAAGACTTAGAGTATGGTTATTGATTATGGATCGACCTTGGCGAATCCTGGCAGCCGTTTGCAGATCATGTTCTGGAACTGTGTGGCGTTCATGGTCGGTCCGTCATCCGCAGCTTCATGGAACTGTGTGACCAACGTGTTGATGGCCGCCTCCAAATCTGAGAGCTGAGACGAGAACATGAGCCAGATCCTCAGTTTCATCTT